>NC_066588.1:2420000-2442500 GCF_905475345.1 Vespula vulgaris
TTATTATTATTATTATTATTATTATTATTACTATTATTATTACTATTATTATTATTACTATTATTATTATTATTATTATTATTATTATTATTATTAATTTATTCATTTGATCAACTATCTTCTATAATATCTTTTAATATCTTAAAATGAAAGAAAGAAGAAAAAGAAAAGAAAAATCAAACTTCGATCATTATATATGTTATTGCCAAAAGACGCACACACACTCACACTGCATGCACATTTCATTTTCATGATATTGAAATTCGATCGACTTAGATCCTTAACTATGGAAGCATCTTTTACGTTTTACATAGAAATAATAATCATGATTCTTTTCAAGAGAGAGGAAAAAAGTGTCTTATTTTTATTATTATTTTTATTATTATTATTATTATTATTATTATTATTATTATTATTATTATTATTATTATTATTATTTCGATCCTCGCCGAAGATCTCTCGATTAATCAAATCTCCTATCCGATGTGTCTGAACATTGTCGTGGGGACGTGAGAAAGTAAAACAGAAAGAAAGAAAAAAAGAAAGAAAGAGAGAGAGAGAGAAAGAGAAAGAGAGAAAGAGAAAGAGAAAGAATAAGAGTTCCATCGACGTCTTTCCTGGTTCTATCTCATATAATACTCTTCCTTTTTATCAAAGCTCAATCTCTTGGAAACTAAATGGACGTTAAAGCCTGGTAACGGCAGACCCCGGTCTCCCGGGGCCGAGTGCCTACCTAGATGGTCTCCAAGCTTGATTCCTGTATCTGCAGAGAAGTACCTGTTTGAAGGTCTGCCTGAATACCTTATTAAAAATAGTGTAAAATATAGGATTGACCATGGAACTGGCATAACCAAGCCATGTAACCAAATCGAAGATATTACGATCGATCTGTCTCTCGCAATCTGGACATACAGCTGGGACGAGATTCAAGACGAAAAAGGGTGCCCAGAGAATGACGAAGGTGAAGAAAACAACACCAAGAACTTTAGTAGCTTTTTGCTCGAGCCTTATGATCCTACCATGTCTCGAGCTATTTCTTGAAACAACGCTACTCGTTCTCGAATGATGAGCACGAACACCACTAGCACTAGCACCACTACCACCACCACCACCACCACCATATCTTAAGATAGGTGACGACGGGTTGCCAGTTTGTTTCAAAGACGTACTGGTTGCCGCGCCATTATGCGCACGCATCGTCGCCGCACGTCGTAATGTTGTCGCCTTGGTACCCGCCAACTGAGTTCTCGTACTACCTGTTGGCAAAAATTTGCTAATATAATTTACGTTTATTAGATATTTTGGAATTTTATATATATATATATATATATATATATATATAAATTGTTGATCGAATGTCTTACGTTTACGCGATGGATCGCATACAAAGGAGACACGTACGGTGTGTGTGTGTTATATATTTTTTACATTTTATATCTGACATCCAAATATTTTTTATATTGGAACCAAAAAAAAAAGAAAAGATCACGACGTAGAAAAAGTATAATTGATAGATATTACGATTAACACGTTTACTACCGCGCTGCGAAGAAGAAATTCTACCAACAATCCGTATTACTTTTTCTTGGAAATTCTGCGGAATATATTACAAGTTCTTTTTCTTCTCTTTTATACAGAGACAACATAAAACTCGATGTTAGATTCTCAATAGTAATCGGTGATGTCACAGATATGTGACGTCGACATCGAACGTGTTAAAGATTGCACGATAAACGAAAGAAAAATGTTCGTATAATCGAATCGACTCACCTAAACTAGAACCACGCCTTCCACCTCTCCAGGTTACGATCGAATTGGTTCCTACGAGTTCGTTCTTTCTACCAAGAAGATTCATTTCAAGTGTTCTCTCAGAAATAGGTTTCATGGTTTCGCTCGAAACAATGACGACATCGCTAGTCTGCGGTATTTGTTTTTTCGAGGATTCGCCGAAATACGGACAAGTGCAAGGTGGTGGCAACGCTATGTTCGTGGTTTCATTGTCAGATTTTTCCGATGATTTTCTCGATTTCGTAATATCGTCGTTGGCCGAACTCTTTCTCGAGGAAGACGATCGCCTGAACGCCGTTTGTTCGTGAAAACTGAACGATCTCTTACGAGACATCTTCGGTGTTATCGAGTCTGCTCGTTCGAGATGTGCCTCGTTGTACGTCGATGCTCTACGTCGATGTTTCCAAGGTATCGGTGAACTCAAATCGTCCTGACCAATCGACAAACTCGTCCTTGAACCCGACGCACTACTTCCTCCGCTATCGCCGCTGCTGTTAATGATAATAAAAAATAATAATAATAGTGATAATAACGATAAACATTTTGTTCGTTATTTCAAGAGAGAGAGAGAGAGAGAGAGAGAGAGAGAGAGAGAATTGAATGGATTTATTGTTTTTTTATTATTATTTTCTTTTTCTTTTTCTTTTCTCTCTTTTTTTTCCAGATCGAACGATATTTTTATTTCACTTTTTCATCAAAGGAGAGACTAACCTAGCTAGGAATTTTTTTTTCTTTTCTTTTCTTTTTCTTTTTTTTTTTTTCTTTTTTTTCATTGTTACGTGCAACATCGAGCTATAAATTAGATATGCGAAATACAATTTCATCCTATTCTCTTTTCTATCTCGTACGTGTCGTTTTTCGATAATAACAGGCGTGCGAAGATCTTCCAAACGGTATTTGTTTTTTCGATAGAGCATTCTTTAGAATAGAGAGAGAGAGAGAGAGAGAGAGAGAGAGAGAGAGAGAGAGAGAGAGAGAGAGAGAGAGAGAGAGAGAGAAACACGTTAAAAAGCCAGCTGCATCGGGCGTTCTTGACATATATCCATCGTTGGACGTTCGCTATCGATTTCACGAGGAGACACGTCGATGATGCATTTTTACGATAAGCGAAAGCAACGATGGCGAACTTCTCATAAAATTTCATTTTAATGTCGTCTAAAATGAAAAAACGTTCAATCGATCGATCGATATATAGATAGATAGATAAATAGATAAATCGATATATTGATCGATCGATCGATCGTTTTGTCATTGACAATTTCTATCTCCTTATCGTCTCTTCAATCCGACCTTTGCATTACGAGAGAACGTTACGTTCGTAATACTCGAGAGTGATAGCGGTCTGTAACTTTTACGAGTAATGCATTGACAACCCAGATAAATTCGAGGATTTTGTTTCATAACGATATAACACTTTTAATTCTATCTTTTTTAAAGAAAAAAAAAAAAGAAAAAAAACTGTTTTTTTATTCTATCTATTTATCTATCTGTCTGTCTATCTATCTATCTATCTATCTATCTATTTATCTATCTGTCTGTCTATCTATCTATCTATCTATCTATCTATCTATCTATCTATCTATTCTCTATAGAAATTGTGTATGTAACAGATACGTTTCGATCCGCAATGATTCGTAAAGGAAAGATATTAGAATTAAATTAGATTTTTATACGTAACTCAAAAAAATGATTATTTTCGAATTGGTAAATCGAAATATAAGAAAAATATATATATAACAAATACCCACGGGAAAGATTGGAACGATTGGAACGTAAGAAGTGTTACGGGGAAACGTTTTTACGAAGGTAAACGATTGAAGTAAAAAGCATAGTGTTCTAGTGCGAAACAACTCGATTCCTTTTTACCTTTCGCTGTTTCTCTTTTTTCTTCGTTCGAAACAATTTCAACGGGACGATTTTCCAGATATTGTGTCTCAAAGTTGTTTTAAACTATTTACTATATTTGTTTTACGACATTTTGTCGAATCTAATATCACGTATGTGTATATGTATACACACACACACATATAGTATCTCTTTTCTTATATAGTAATTTTTTCTCGGTCTATTTTCTTTCTATCTTTTTTTTTTTTTTTTACATGGTAATTTTTTCTTTTACACGATTCACAGTTACACCAGTTTTCTCAACACGTTTTATTCACACGTTGTTCTCACGTATGTAGTTTCAAACGACTTCACGCAAAAACGCACACTAATTAGTTCGCAGAAAATGTTACACGAAAATCAGTGAGTATTTTCTTTTGAAAAAAATTTTCAACGCATTAATTCTTCTTTTAGAGCATGTTGTTCCCTTTCTTTTTTCTTTTTCTTTCTTCTCTTTATTTAATAAAATGTTTTTCATGAATGCATTTATATATTTTAAATTGTATAGTTGGCGTTAATTCAACATAAGTTTTATACTTTTCGTAAGTCGATTGTTATACGAATGTTTTTACACGATTTTTTTTTTCCTATTTTTCCCTTTTTTTTATGCATCCATCATGTAAGGAAACACCCAGATGTACAAATATATATATATATATATATTCATAAAAACGTTAACATCATTAGTAATAATACTCAAGAAATTTTCTTATCCCCAGCAAATAATTTCACTTGAGAGAAAGCAATTGAAACTCAAATAGGTCCGTACGAAGCAAACGGCGTATAGTATCTACTTAAAAGCAATCCCGAATGCATTTCTATTTCCTATCTCAAAAGCTAATCAATGCAATTATTGAATTAATTTTCATTCGGTTTTCACAATATTCGCTTTGATGTTGCCACGATATTCATCGTTCATTCGCTACTTATATCGATGGACACTTGTGAAGAAACAATTAACGAAGAAATCTAATTGCAAAGGAAACAAACGATCGATCGAAAAGTTCTTCTTTTCTTATCGTAGAATGATAGATTATAATAATCCATTGAACAAGAGAGAGAGAGAGAGAGAGAGAGAGAGAGAGAGAGAGAGAGAGGGAGAGAGAGAGAGAGAGTAAAGTGGAAATTGTGATGGGGTTAAAAATTTTGTCGAACTTTCATCGGACTTTCACAATATTTTTCCATTGAAATATTTTGACAAATTTTTATCCAATCTCTGAAATACTTTTAGTATGGTAGAAAAGAAAGTTGACTTTCGTGTCTCGAGTTAAAACGTCTCGTACACTTACACGTACAAATAGATAGACATTGTACATATGTGTGCATATATATATATATATATATTTCTGTGTGTGTATGTAATCACCCTCGGGCTTTTCGGTAGAATTCTCGCGAAAAGTGTGAAAATGTCGGATGATAGTGGGAAGCCAGGATACCGTTATATATGTTGCGGTGACGCGGTCTCAAAGTGGATTGCACTTAGCTACCGGCATTCAAAGTGCAAAACGGACTCCAGGGAAGAGAGAGGAGTCTCGTTCACCTCGTGGTCGCACCTAAGTAAACTTCTCTCTATCTCTCTCTCTCTCTCTCTTTATATGTGTGTGTGTATGTATGGATATATGTATGAATGCATATGTGTGAAACTCTCTAATAAAGGAATGCACTTAGGTCGTGTCTCTAAACGCATTTCCAGCTCGATCGAGTCTCACCTTTGCAAAAGCCTAATAACACCATTTTCCATCTCGTTCTCACTGTATCTTACTCTTTTCTTTTTTCTTTTTTCTTTTTCTTTTTCCTCCTTCTCTTTTATTTCTCTATCTCTCCGTGTCTTTCCCTTTTTCTCGTTTCCAAACGAAATTTAAATCGTACCGATCGAGAACGAGAGCACTTAAGCGAGTTTACAAGGGGATAAAATAAAGCTCTACTAACTTACGGTTTTCGTGTTCTGGCATCGTTAAAAAGCAGGAAGGTGTCTTTTCACGATTAAGTACTGACCCCCCTATTTCTCTTTCTCTTTCTCTTTCTCCTTCCTTAATCGTCGAAGAGGGAAATAGGGAATGGGAGAATGAAAATGAAGAAATAGAAGAAAGGAGAGAAAGAGAAAGAGAAAGAGAAAAGAAGAATTTCAGGAGAACCCAGCCATGACAAGTAAAGATGGAGGTTGGCCGACCAATTTTTCCAGGACGAAAGCGAGAACACGTCCAGTAGTTCGATAAATCGTTCCTTGCGCCGGTTTAAGTGGATCTCTCTGGTGGATTCGTTATGGGAAAGAGAGATTACCTACGTACGAGTCTGCTCTTTCGTCTCTCTCTCTCTCTCTCTCTCTCTCTCTCTCTCTCTCTATCTCTATCTATCTATCTATCTATCTCTCTCTTTCTCTTCAAGTCCCTTGAATTATAGCCCCGGTAACTCATACGAATCTACAACATTCGATAATGCCTTACCAGTGCTCTCTCTCACTAGTTTCGGTTAATTGCAACTTTAAGCGGTAGGAGAGATGTGTGGGAACCACACAGACGAGAGGAGTGAAGAAAGGGGGATAAAGGGCAATACGCATGAATCACATGCCACACACCGAATTAGGAGATTTCGAACAAACGCATTGACTTCCAACGACAGATGTCGGATATAATTTGTTTGAAATTCGAAGGCAAACGTCGAAATGACGGCTCGACGATTATATTCCCGATCGATTTCGAATAAGTTATCACGAAAATCGTGATAATCGACGAAAGGGTTAATCGAAATAAATTAAAAGATTTATCGTAAAAGAAGAAGGGAAAAGAGGAGGCGAAAAGAAAATAATAATTTGTATCCGTTTTGGATTTCGTGTTTTTTATGTTACCTTTTCAAGATCGTAATGTCTTTTGTGTGCTCGTGAGAGAAAGAGAAAGAGAAAGAGAGATAGAGAGAGGGAAAAAGAAAGAGATATTCAAAGTGTATTGAAAATTGCAAAGCTCGGCTTTGCACTCGCGCCATTCGAAAGATTTAATACGACAGATGTATGCAATGGTACTTACTTTCACAATGGGAACTTGTCTCCTTTCATCGGGATCGATACGAAATTCTCTGCAAAGAGAAACGCATTTCTATCTATCTTTTTCCGTTCTTTCTTTCTCTCTTTCTCTTTTTATTTTTTTCTTTTTCTCTCTTTCTCTTTCTACTCAAGACGAATCTATAACGCCTTCTCAGTATTATTCTGCAGGTTTCCTAATGTACAATTCGATTCATTCGATTTCAACTTCTCCCCTCCCCCTCTTCACCCCATCTTGCGTTAATATGTAATTCGAAAACGTTCTTTGATACGCTCTATATGAAAATGAACGGGAGAAAAAGCATTTAAGTTCGACCGAGTATTTTTTTTTCTTTTTTTCTTTCGATTAAACGAGAAAATGATAAATAGATGAGATGTTTTTTCTTTCTTTCTTTCTTTCTTTCTTTTCCTTTCTCTCTCTCTCTTTTTTCGTAAGATGGTAAACGGTATAAGCGTGTTAGATATATTTTATAACGATTTTTATGTATTATTATCAAAAGATTTCCACTATCTTCGAATACTTTGCAAAATGGTGGAATGGAGAGGAGAAAAGGAGAAAGAATAAGAAAGAAAAAGCAGAACAAAATTTAGCGGAAAGTTTTTTCTTTTCTTTTCTTTTCTTTTCTATTTTTTTCTTTTTTTTTTTTCACGGGAAGGAAGAAAAATTCCTTCATGGGTTAGGCGTTACCTTTCAAGGGTTAGGCGTCTAACCTTTTTGAGTTTAACGAGCCACTGGCCTCTGGTAACATCGAAAGAATCTTCTTCGATCGATTACCCTTTCATCCAAGAGGATGATCTTTCCTCTCGAACGAACGAAATTCGACGATAGATCTTCGGATGGCTTTACGCGATCGCAATGAAACCTTTTCTTTCTTTTCTTTTTTTTTTCTTTCTGTCTCTCTTTTTCTCTTTCTCTCTCTTTTTCTTTCCTTTTCTTTATCATGTGGGAAAACCTTCCTTCTTACCTCCTTTCTTACGACATATCCTTTCCGTTTCACCAGGAAATATATTCCTACGTGATATCAACGAGGATTAGGATCTACTTTCATGGATTAGATCACGACTTTAGGATGGCGGAGAGAAGGGAAGGAAAATTGGAGAATCAACCGAAATTGAGTTGATTCGTCCAAAACTTTTTGATGATTCCCCTTTTTTATGTCATTTTATCTTTCGAAGCAAAAAAATAAGAGAAACAGAGAAAGAGAGAGAGAGAGAGAAAGAGAAAGAGAGAAATAAAATTCAAAAAGTAACTATTCTCGTCAAACTGGAGTCTGCAAATTGGTATTTCTTTCTCTCTCTCTCTCTCTCTCTCTCTCTCTCTCTCTCTCTTTTGTTCGAATTGACGAATTTTCTAAAACAACTTTTCTACTTTCATGAAAAGACAAGAGAGAGGAAGAGAGAGAGAGAGAGAGAGAGAGAGAGAGAGAGAGAGAGAGAGAGAGAGAGAGAGAGAGAGAGAGTACAAGACTTGGCTGATGAATTCAATGAAATCTTAATCGTCGAGAATACTGAAACAATCCGTGCTAATGAAGTATTCGCCTCCTATCTATCTAGGTTGTGTTAGAGTTGAGACTTTGCATTTAGAAACTGAAATTTCGATGGATTATGTAAGTACATATGTACATATCGTTTTGAATGTAGACTCGATCATGGATGATTAGATCTACGCGAGTTTCTACGTTGGAAAAAGAGGAAGAGAGAAAGAGGGAGAGGGAGAGAGAGAGAGAGAGTTTTTAAGAGTTGCTACTAATGACTCCACGATTACGTTTAATGATCCCAACACTCCTCTTGGAGGCTCTTAACGTCTCCGCGAACGTTTGCAGGATAACTTATGCTCTTTCGTAAAGTGCGATTACTCCTCGCTATCTCTCGCTCGCGTATACACAATAAAATGGAAAAAAGAATTAACCCCCTGAGTACAATTACCCGGCCTCTATTTTTCTTTCCTCCCTTAAAGAAAGATGATTATACTATGTGAAAGTCCTGGAAATTTCATTAAAGAAAAAAAAGGAAAGAAAGAAAAAAATCTCGAATTTTTCCATTTCTTCTAATCGTTAATATCAAAATTCTATTTTTATTTTCGACGACTTGGTTAGATTTAAAGAGAAAAAGAAAGAAAGAACGAAAGAGAGAGAGAGAGAGAGAGAAGATTAAATTTAATTACTTTTCTTTTCATTTCTTTTTTTTCCTCTTTTTACATTGTATGTATGTACCTATCAAGCTAGATGAATCTACGAACGATAACAAATAGCCAATTTCGAGTATTGTTCGATCTCTCTATCGTTTTTTCTTTATCTTTTTTCCTCTTTTTATCTCTCCCTCTCTCGTGTAGAAAACCACTCGCAAGCTACCACAGTGGATCACGAAGAGAACGTGGACTGGAATATCAAGCCGATGTTTCTTTCGTGCACGCTAGATCCAACGAAAAATAACATAAATCGTTCGATAGAATGGAGAAGATTTTCAACGTAAAAGGATGTGTCATACCTTCTACAACAAATACTTTGTGATCGTTCGGATATATATATATATATATATATATATATATATATATATATATATATATATAGAAAAGAAAGAAGATATAGAAGAAGAAGATTCGTATAGATAAGTTTAGCAGGGTTGAAAGTATTCGGATTTTTGCTCGTTTCCCTGTAGAATAGAAGTCATTTTCAAGGGTAGACACGTACGACATTAAATTCGTTTGTAACAAAGCGAATAATAACTCGAGCTGACGTACGTTAACCGCAACGGAGCAGTCGACGTCGACGGCGGTGCATTTACGAACTGACGCAAATTCAACGTGCACATACATTTGACTCTTGTGTCAACCGATAAACTTCCGTACACGAATCGAGAAAGTTCGGGTATAACTCGTGCGGCAACGATTTTTCTCATGTCATGTATTCTCTGCCGTCCACAGTCCACGAGAGTAAACGTCTGTCTACTACCCGGAACAGCTACTACCTACCAACCTATCTACTTACTTATATCTACTACACAGCTATTTCTACATTACGTATTTTCAACGTTTCCTACTTGAATATCCGTGGAAAATGGCCGAGAAAATAAACTAGAAAAATAGACTTAGGTTTTATTCCAGCTCGATCGACGAGAATCGATCGACGGAATCCAACCGAAAAATACCTTCTTCTTATTCCCAGTCCACAGTTATACAAACTCAATCTACGGATTTACTTTTATAATATAAACCCCCTCTAGGCAGAGGTCGATAGATACTGTTAAAACGTGATCGCAAATATTTGCTCGTAAACGCGTCTCTCGAGTTTTTCTTTACCACCCAATCCCTTCTCGCCAACATTCCCGAGTTTCTTCGATGGTTTTTATACAATTTTTCATTTATTATATTATTCGTCGTCTTCTCCGGACACTAACGTTCTTACGTTTTTCATAAAAGAAAAGAAAAGAAAAAAAGAAGAATATATTTTAAGATATTCATCGAACGGATTCGTCTATTTCTTTTCTTTTTCTATAAATCATATTAGAAACATTACGTTTCTTTTACTTTTCTTTTTTGTTTATCGATTTATTAATTTTTTCATTTTTCATTTTTCTTCTTTCTTCCTTTTGTTTTTTATCTGTCCTTTTTCTTTTGTCCCGTAAGAAGATATACGACGTGTCGCATCGATTATGTTTGATCAATGTGAACGTACGATCACTTATGTACGTTCGCATGTAATAGTAATATGTACATACTTATATACCTATGTACATAAACAAACACACGTACGGTTAGTCGAATAACGGATGCATTGAGGAATAGGTTGGCACATAATCCGTAAAAGGAACGATATTCCATCTCACCACAGATACGGAAACGTGGTTATCTCGAGAGGTATCGCAATGGAATAGTTACTTCCTTTGTCCATATATGTACACGTCATTGGTCAATCCCCTACCCTCGTATAAAAAAAATTATTTCAAAATTTTTAATTGATGTGTGTGTGTGTGTGTGTGAAATTGTTAATCATAAAGGTTATAAACTGAAAAAGAGGTTGATACTCTTCTTTGAAATTTCACTTACTTTTACTTATTTTCTCTCTCTCTCTCTCTCTCTCTCACTCTCTCTCTATTTTTCTTTTTTTCTCTTTCAATCATCGACTCGTTCCGTATACTTCCAAGATAACCGAGAAATCTCTTTGCAAAAGTTGCCACAGTGTTTGTCAGCTTCCTTTCTAATTGTCGTTGGCTCTTCGTTAGTTCCCTGCTCGCGACAGAATTTTCATCAGCGAGATAGTCTGCTGACTATGAGAACTTCTGTTTTTAACATTGACTCAAAAGCTTTGGGATTCGAAATAACTCGAGAATAATGTATGTAACACAAATCGCGTGAACGTACACAGATATACTTGCATATACATACATACATACACACATATATACATACATACATACATACATACAAGAAAAAAATTTGAATAATAATTTGAAGAAGAAGACGATAAAAGAAGAAAAAGAAATAGAAGCAGAAGAAGAAGCAGAAGAAGAAAATGAAAATGAAAATGAAAAAGAAAAGAAAAGAATTACATCGTTACCCGTTTCGAAAGCTGCACCGTTGTTGCTGCTGATGTTGCTGTTGTTGATGTTGTTGATGATGTTGATGATGTTGATGCTGATGGTGATGATGTTGCTGAATACCAGAAGAATGGGCACCCGAAGACGTCGATGATCTGCCTGTCCTAATTGGAGTTTGCGTTAACGGACTTGCTATACCTTCCAATCCTCTGGACAATTTTAACATTTCCGCACCGAAAGCGTGAAGCGCAGACATCGCCGAGGGTGGTGGTTCACTTTCAGGAAGCCATAATTCGTGGGTGTCGAGGGTCGTTAGTTCCGTATCGGTAGAGGTACCAGAGGTATGTTGAGGAGTACCACCACTTCCGGCTGAGCTTTTGGTCAATAGAAATCTCTTCCACGTGCCACGCCTCTCGAGACCTGTTACACACACGATTATTCCATTATTATATTTTATCAAATTTACACCAAAGAAAAAATTCACTTAGTCGTACAAAAAAAAAAAAGAAAAAATTATTTACCTCGAACTTTAATTCTCTTGAAAACTTTGTTTTCTCTGGAGAAGGGAAAATTTGCTCGAGAGATAAATGATTTATTATTATTTATTTATTTATTTTTCTTTTTAATCGAAAGAAAAATAATATATATCTCTGGATATAATAATAATATATATATATATATTTTTTTATTATTTGTTTTTTCTTTTTTTTATAGTTTATATCCTATCGCGAAAAAGTAATTGTTTGATCATACCTCACGGATAAGGACAATATATCGTTCGTTATCACAAAGATTGTTAAATGGGCGTTCTCGCTCTTTCACCTTCACCTGCTTTTATACACTGCAATGGAGATTACTGGTACGTTTATATAGGCGTCGCATAAACGTATCCCGAGCAGTGCAAATTCGATATTATCCTTGGACAAAGGTATCTCTCTCTCTCTCTCTCTCTCTCTCTATCTCTCTATCTCCATCTCTATCTCTATCTGTCTATCCATCTATCTATTTCTCTATCCGTCTATCTATCTGTCTATCTCTCTCCATCTCTCTATCTCTTTCTCCCTCAGGAGTTTCGCGAGACTCTTCTACCAGCTTGACGTAGAGTTTCGTTGGTCTACCGACGTTCTAGCTTTTCGTACAAAATATGCTTTGATGATTCAAATCGACCCAATTACCGATCTAAACCTCTGTTTGTCTATTACCATCTTCGGTCTCTCTATGACTAAGCTAAGCTCTTTATACGCTTTAATACTCGTGACACGTTATTCCATTGAGAAGAAGCATGATAAAGAAATATAATCCGAATGCGAATTCGGAATCTAAAGATTTGATGATATTTAATTCGATAATCAATGAAGATACTCGTTTTCATTATATTATATTATCGTAATCATTTTCGAACATTTTCAATTTTCAAAACGATAGCTCGTTGTCGGAGAATTTCGAAGCTCAATTAGTTCCCGATATGATTATCTATAACGTGTGAAGTATTTATCGTCCCGTGGGAAAATTTCATTATGCGAAAATAGCGCGTTAACACAAACATTGTTAATGTGATATTATTAATATATGTGCGCGCGTTATAACGATGTCGCCCAAGCGAGCGTGTTTTATGTAAAGCTAATATAATAGGTATGAAAAGTTATTCATTTAACATTTATATGATACCTGCGTATGTATCATAATTCCAGTAAACGTATTCCCATATGCGTAATGTACAAAAGAAAAGATGAGAAAGAGAAAGAGAAAGAGAGGAGGGTGAGAGAGAGAGAGAGAGAGAAAGAGGCTTGTTGTATAATCCATGAAATAAATCAAACATAGGACAATTTTCCAAGCTTATTAGCATGTTTATGAAATTTTATATCATCGACATCGATTTCTCTTTGAGACACAGGGTATCTAACTAATACCTCTCTATATACCGACAATGTATATGTAAGTACGCACACGCACAAGATAGCTATGTATATTTTTAATGAAAGTCGATGTTAACAACAGAGGTTAAGCCATATACGATTAATAATTTCGTTCGAACGAATCCACTCTTCCATTTAACATAACTCGAGACGTTTAGGAAGTTAATAATATATAATATTACTCGTCCTTTCTGCTTTTGCTAGAAACCCGACTCGAATTATTCGCGAGTCTTTTTTATTTTCTTTAAAAAAAAAAGAGGGAAAAATTCTTTCGTTTTGTCAAACGTGGGCGTTTCGAGGTTCGCCTGACCGAGAAGGATTATGATCTTTCGCGCTAGAAAATAATAATAGGTGAAAAAGAATAGAAATAATCATGATAGTCCGATGAAAAGGTCACCGAACGATAAATCATTGTTCTTATATCATATCTCTCTCTCTCTCTCTCTCTCTCTCTCTCTCTCTCTCTCTCTCTCTCTCTCTCTCTCTCGTGTGTAGAAAAATGAAAAATCATTTTTCTACGTAAGTCTAATGTTCTCTGTTTCAATTATATTTTTATTATTTTTCTTTTTCCTTTCTGTTTTTTTTTTTCTTTTTTCTTTTTCTTTTTTTTTCTCTCTAAATAAATAACATGAGCGTTCTTATCCAAGGATAATAAGGATATAGTAAGAAAACAATAGATGTTTATAATTCTGCAAATTCTCGCATAAATGTTATTCCTACGTTCTCCCAACTAACCGCTACCTAATCTGACCGACTTTTCGTCTATGCTATATAGATTGTCACGTCGGAGCGACTCGATTTATTTGCAAGTTAAATCGACCGATCGAAATCTACGTTGCGGCCCGAATAGATCTTCGTCGGCGCTCCAATTTTTCGGCCGCATCGCGAAACTCGCACGAACCTCCCTCCCTCTCCCTCTCTCTCTCTCTCTCTCCCCCTCTTTCCCCTTCACGAAAAAAAAGAAGGAACGCGACTTGCCCTAAAACACAGTGACAGTGAGAAAGAGATATATATATGTGTGTGTGTATGTATGTGTATATATATATATATATATATATATATATATATATATACGCCCAGTTCCCTTTTTCGCGATAAAACAGAATGAGAAAGGGAATTCTAAACGCGATCGATCATAATCGAACGTGAATTTTTCTTTCGTTATCCGTGCTAAGAGACATATCGCGCTCACATGAATCATTCGATTCGACTATGTAATTTCTTTAGATGAGAAACAGAGAGAAAGAGAGAGACAGAGAGAGAGAGAGACAGAGAGAGAGAGAGAGAGAGAGAGAGTAATATTAGAGTATGTGTGAGGGTATTTGAGAAAAAGAAAAAGTAGAGAACGAATTAGAATTCCACGATACTCTAGAAAATTCTCGGAAATCTTTGAAGCAGTTCTTTTCTTCGTTCACGACGATATGGGTAATCGATCGGGTTCAGCTATGCTCTTTTTTTCGAACATAACGAAGTAATCTCTGCTGAAGTAAAAACCTTCTCTCTTTCTCTCTTTTTTTTTTAATCTTTTTTTTTTTATCTTCTTCATTTATTTATTTATCTATTCATTTTTTGATGTTCGTTTTATTTCTTTCGATCTAGAAATGATGGAGCACTAGAGCGCACGATGATGCACGCTCGTTGTAATATAAAACATAAATTTCATAATCTCCGACGTCCTTTGAAATACTTATAACTTTCTACCCCTCTATCTCTCTATTTTTGTCTCTATCTCTGTCTCTGATTTATTTATAAAGCCAGGATAAACTTTTACGACTTTACCTAAATAATAATCGGCTTTGTAAAAAAAGGTGGTGTAACAATGTATATCCATCGAAAGTACGTTTAATGAGATAGAATTTTTCATATCGCGAGTTTTTCGTTTCGTTTTATATTCTTTTTCTTTCTTTCTCTCTTTCTTTTCCTTTTTCCCCCCGCAAGTTAAATTACGTAGGTTGATTAAATAAGGTTAAGTATATTTAAGAATTACAAAAAAAAAAAGAAGAAGAAGAAAAAGAATACCTTTGATCGTACCAAATTTAGATTATGTCGTTCGTTTTTTCTCTCTTTTTTTTCACTGAATCAATATATGTATATATTATAAAAGCGTAGGAGTACTGTGTCGACTAGGAGAGGGTGGTAAAAAGGAGAAAAAAAGAAGAAGAAAAAGAAGTAGATTGCAAAAGTGAAACGAGAACGGGAAGACCGATACGCAAAAAGATTTCTCAAACGTATTCTCTCGTCATGATGATTACTTGGTATTTCAATCAGCACCGATCGTTCCTTCCTTCTTATCGCCCGTTGCCTTTTTTTTTTTTTATTTCGTTGTACATAGAAGAAAGAAAGAAAAAAAGAAAGAAAGAAAAAAGGAAGCAAGGAAGGAAGGAAGGAAGGAAGAAGTAGTAGAAGAAGGTGGCCCGATTTAACGTTTTAAGATCCAAAGAAGGGCTCTCCTTCTCAACCTTCGTTTCCTTTTTCACATCGAGAGGGTCTTCTCCTTCCCTCTTTCATGAAACGGTGGACAAAGGAAACCAAGCGGCAGAACTAATCGCAATCTTGGACGATACGGTACGAAAGAAAAGCGTGGAAATCGATGTCGGATTACATCGAACTTTACTGCAATAGTCCTTTATATTAGGTTCCCCAAGAAAAGAAGCTAAAGAAAAAAAAAAATATATATATATATATATAGCGTGCAAAAGTTTCCGGTACAGATCGTTTTTTCAATTTTTTTTTTTTTCAAAAGAGAAACCTTAAAGAATTTTTATTAATATGATACATGTATATTTTTTTTTATTGATATGTGTGTGTGTGTGTGGGTGGGTGGGTGGATGGATGGATGGATAAGTGAGTGGGTGTATATATATATATATATATATATATATATATATATATACAGGATGAGTTAATGACTATTACCGTCTCAAATATTTACGTTATTTTTGGTTTTATGACAAAAATATTCACATTGTAATATTTTATGTTTTTCTTTTCTCTTTCTCTCTCTCTCTCTCTCTCTCTCTCTCGTTTCGAAATTCCTTTAGAAATTTTGAAAAAAATTTTAACGATTCACGCAGTTGTAAAATAAGCCGTTTCTTTCTATTATTATTATTATTATTATTATTATTATTATTATTATTATTATTATTATTATTATTATTATTATTATTATTCATTGAAATTAGAAAAAAATAAAATGTTTTACAAATGCTCCAAAAAGGAGTTCATATCCACAATCGTACTTTTTCACAAGTGCACATATACTTACATGCATTATTACACTTGTACCGTATTCTAAATGATAATATCTATCGACTCACTCTGTATATGTATACAAACGCGTATATTGTCGAATATAATTGCCGATTGCAATATTTTTTCTTTCATTCGACTCTACATTCTCATTCACCATTTTCAACATCGTTTCGTTTCTCTTCCGATGATATCCTCTCGCTTTATCTATCTAACTATAAAAATTAATGTTTTCCCCAAACGAAAAGATGAACAATGTCGATTTTGTTACGGCCGTGGGAAAACGTGGGTGCTTCGTCGCTTCGATGATTCGGAAAATTGAGAATGGAAATAATGACTTGGGAAGCGAAGAATTGCTATCGGGAATACGACTTGTTTGATAAAAAAAAAAAAAAAAAGAAACGTGATGGTAGAAAACAACGATGCTCGTCTCCTTCAGTCGGAGATCGTTTATTCGAAATCGTTATGCAGTAAACAGCTGCAGAAACCGTAAACGTAAATTTTATCCAGCAAAAAATGGAAAATACCAAGTTGTCCGGAAACGATTTCTACTGCAACTACATAGTTGAAAAGAGAAAGAAAGAAAGAAATAAAGAGATAGTTACAAAATTTAAAAGAATTTAAATATCTCGCCAGATGTATACATACATGTTTGCGTATGTGTATGTGTGTACGTGTATGTGTGTCACAAAAACAAAAATATCCCTTATAATTTTGAGTTACTCGTATTTCAATCATGAAGAATAAACGAAGCATGGCGAAACGTTTTGAATACCTCTTTCTCTTTCTCTCTCTCTCTCTCTCTCTCTCTCTCTCTCTCTCTCTATCTATCTATCTATCTATCTTTTTTTCTTTTTTTAATCATAAAAAGTAAAAAAAAAATGAAAAAATGAAAGGAACATCGAATCATATTTCCAATCGAACGACATGTTAGTATTATCTTTTACAATTTCATAGTAGACTATATCCACATTCCTATTGGAAACGTCGGAATCAGTTTATATAGTTTCTATAGTTTACTATAAGTTTCCCTTACTTATTCTTAGTGATCTTTGACTGTAACAAGGTCCATATCCCTTCTAACATCTGTAAAGCAACTTCTCTCTTTCTCTTTTTCTGTCTCTCTATCTCTCTTTCTGTTTCTCTTTCTCTCTTTGTATCCTTGGGGATAGATTAGTCCTGGATAAGAGAAATAATGATTGCAAAGGATTAATCCAGTCGGTCCTGCATCGAGTAGGAGACACACTTTGGATGATGGATGAGAAATCCTTTCTAACGTTCGTTAGTTGTCGTCGGATAATAGAATAGAAGGGAAAAAGAAAAGTTCGATTCGAATTATCGATCTTTCAAGAAGAAGGACGATCATTCACGAGGGGAAGGAAGATGAATGAAGAGAGAAAAAAAATAAGAAGAAGAAGAAAAGGAAAAAGGAAAGGACAAAAAGTAAAAGAAAAGGGATACAAGAAACAAGTTCACTTCATTAGAAACTTTTTTTGAGTGAACGACGAAATAGTATTCTTATACTTCCGAGTCTTTTTTGGTTGGTTAGTTTATTGGTTGGTTGGTTGGTTGGTTGGTTGGTTAGTTGGTTGGTTGGTTGCTTGCTTGCTTGCTTGCTTGCTTGCTTGCTTGCTTGCTTGCTTGCTTGCTTGCTTGCTTTGTTGGTTGGTTTGTTTGTTAGTTTTTACGTTTGTTTGTCTTTTTATTTTTTGTTATTTAAAAAAAAAACTGAACAAAAAGGACGAGAAGTTCGCATACGATATTTCAACTCGATTTTACTCGTACTTTCATCGTTATTTTCTCTCTCTCTCTCTCTCTCTCTCTCTCTCTCTCTCTCTCTCTCTCTCTCTCTCTCTCTCTCTCACACACACACACGTGTGTATATATATGTATGTACGTACGTATGTATGTATGTATGCATGTATGTATATGCAGCATATTTGCTCTTCTACGTTCGTAGTTCCATCAGTGCAACCAGCAAAGGCGATTGAATTTCACAAAGAGATAGGTGTATCAGGTGATAACACCTTCGAAGAAAAAGCTCGTCTTTTCCGTCGGCGTACATACGTACAATACATACACGCATACATACACATATACGTACATGCACACACATACACACATACCTACGCGTTCTCTCGCCTACGTAACAGTGTAAAAAAAAAGTCTCCTTTTTTCTTCGATATCATAGAATCGTATTATATATCAATGGGTCACCGCACTCGATTTCTCTCAACCAATTGGTAAACCATTAAAATGCTCTTTATCATTGTTCACATTTTCACGAACGTTTATCGAGCCATTTCGCTATCGAAATTCGATTTTCTTCTACTTTTCTACAACGTTACTCTCTCGCAATTTCGTGAAAATCTATAGCTCTATTCTAAAAGGTTCTAACTAACATTACTTTTCCTTACCGGTAGAATCGAAATTTGTCGCGGACGATAAATAAATAGATTTTAAAAAAAGAGAGAGAGAGAGAGAGAGAAAACAAACGAACGAACGAAGGAACAAACGAACAAAACGAAACAAAACGAAAAATTAAAAAATGGATAAAAACAATTGAACAAAAAGGGAGTATGTTTATTTGATAGTTAATTAAACTTCTCTCAGCAGTCGTTCCCATTAGATTATTCATGTAACAAAGTTATTATTCGTATCCACGATGGTCGAGAAAACAGGTTAATTAAGTTGCCGATGAAACTCACTTATATTAGCAATCAACGATGACCTATTATGTTAGTTCGTTAGAGAATATATAATTGAACGAGATAATTTATTGAAATGTACGATCGACGACATAATAAATAAGACACAGGTCGCTGTACCTGATAATACACTAACCTCCCGTGGATGTACCTTGTGGACCACCCAACCATCCCGATGACCAACCAGTAGTTCCACCGATATTCTGTCTCTGTTTGGCCAACAGTCTCACCGTCAATGCATATGTTAGTAGCATGACACCTAGCGGTATGTAGAAGCAGATTATGCTACCAATCAGTTTATACAAAGGATCTGGTATTTGGCACGCACCGTCGACCAACACGGAGTTGTGATCCTGAAACAATCGATAAAAGTATTTGATCGATCAAACACGCTCGATAGTTTGATCGTAATCATTGAACTTACGTAATTCCGATTATTTTTGATAAAAAAATGAAGATAAAAAAAAGAAAAAAGAAAACAAAAATCGAGTAGGAAGACGATAGAATAGGATGCGAAACGATAATATCAAATATATAAGATACTGTTATAATTATTATATACACTGGACTATTTAACGAGTGTCCTCGATTGTTTATGTATATTCGTTATGTACATATGTCAAAATGTTGGACAGAAAAATCGATTTCCAGAATCCTGGGTGGCTTTAATCGAGTTAAATTTCGAATAAAAATTTTACTTGCACGATTCGCGTTCGAACAAACGAGTCAGGAAACGTAAAGAAATATACGTTTACATAGTTAGGTAGATATCGGATCCAGAAACACATTCACAATCCTTCAAATACACTAACTTAACGCTTTACTAAACGGGAAATCGAAACAAGTTCTAACAACGAACTATGTAAATTCCTTCCTAAATTCAACAATTGACCATCGTTAGTCAACCAATAACTGAAAGTCCGTGCATCTATAACGGACTTAGTGTACGCGACCGTTTTGTTTACGTCTCCTGAATTCGAATATTAGAACGTATTTTGTTAACCATCTCCTTCTTGAGAATTGCTTTAATCATTGACGATAATTCTTATATTTTGATTTATAATTGATATCGAGATAACTGTATAATTGAAAAAGTATTCGATATCATGCTTTGAAACATTTCTCTTCTTTATTTTTTCTTACAAGGAATAAATATTAAAAGACATACTTTTTCATGACCTTCGTAAAATGTTTCAAGTAACGATTTCGTTTGATTATTATTTTTTTTATTTTCTTTTTTTTTCAGAACACCCGAGCAATGTCCAAGCGTAGTGTCTTTGTTGGCCGAGAGTTATAATCCTCACGTTCGATATGGCGCTGCAATGGCTCTGGGAATTGCCTGTGCTGGAACCGGCCTGAAAGAGGCAATAGCACTCTTAGATCCAATGACGAACGATCCTGTGAACTTCGTTAGACAGGGAGCGTTGATAGCCTCGGCAATGATCCTCATTCAACAGACCGAAGCGACCTGTTCCCGCGTAAAGGATTTCCGTGCTCTTTACGCTAAGGTGGTCGTCGACAAGCACGAGGACGTCATGGCCAAGTTCGGTGCTATTCTTGCCCAGGGTATCATCGATGCTGGTAAGACGATCGAAACTCTCTAATCTTCTCTTCGTCGAGTCGGAGAATATGGACGGTTTGCTTAGACTAGAGAACTTTCAAAGAGATTATAAAGTAGCCTCGAGCTAAATCACGTTCCGTGTCTCGGAAAACTTCTTTCTTTTCTTTGTTTTATTTCTTTATTATTTTATTTTATTTTTTTTATTCACAAAACGTTCTGATCCGTCCTCAAAACATCCCGATTTTCATAGTTTATCTCGTAACTTTGTAAAACGTAAAAAAAGATTTTTTTTACGTACACCCGTCAATTAACTAAATTTTTCTTTTTTTTTTTCTCTCTCTCTTTTCTAGGTGGTCGCAACGTGACTGTTTCACTCCAATCCAGAACAGGTCACACGAATATGTTAGCAGTTGTTGGTGCCCTGGTCTTCACCCAGTATTGGTATTGGTTCCCATTAGCCCATTGTCTTGCTCTAGCATTTACACCTACTTGCTTGATCGCTTTGAATGCTCAATTAAAAATGCCAAAGATGGAGGTGCGTTCGAATGCACGGCCGAGTATCTACGCGTATCCAGCACCACTCGAAGAGAAAAAACGCGAGGAAAGGGAAAAGGTCACTACCGCTGTACTCAGTATCGCTGCACGAGCGCGTAGGAAGGAATCTGAGAGAAGAGCACGTGACTCGCACGAGAAAATGGACGTGGTAAGGCAGAAATTCTTTTGTTTCTTCTTTTTTCTCTCTTTCTCTCTTTCCTTTTCATTAAATAAAACTAAAAATCCATTAATTGATACGCATTATTAACTCTGTATTATTTGAAACCGAGCTCGTTTTTCAATTAACAATACAGATGCAATAATAAAAACTCCACGTAATCTGACATTTACAATTACTAAAAAACGTCATTCTCTTTTATTTCCTGTTTTTCTCTCTTTTCCTCGCTGTCTCTTTAAAAACGATCTTTCTATGTGTGTATGTGTGCATATATATATATATATATATATATATATATATATATATATATTTAAAAGTTTCCTAGAAACCGCGTTATTTTATCTCGACTTATAAAACATATAACAGTCAATATTGACTTATACCTTTGTAGTTTTTAAAAGTCAGATGTCATTTCGTTCGTTCGTTTATTCGTTCGTTTATTCGTTCGTTCGTTCTTTCATTCGTTCGTACGAATTATTTCCTTTATCCTTTGTAAGTTAACCAAGAGATAAAATAGATTTTTTTTTTCAAGATTAATATACGATACTTATAAGTATTAATATATCGTTTAAAGGATCCACCCGCAGTGGTAGAGACGAAGGAGAGCGTCGACGTTAAGGAATCAACGGCAGCTGCTCCGAAAGAGAAGGATGAAAAAAAGAAAGAGAAAGAAGAGAAGGAGGTTAAGGATACCAAGGACAGGGTCGATAAGAAGGGTAAAGACGATGCGGAAAAGGGTGAAAAAGAAAAGAAGGAACCAGAGCCAAACTTTGAGATTCTTCAAAATCCAGCAAGAGTTTTGCGACAACAATTGAAGGTCATTCAATTGGTCGATGGTAGCCATTACGTACCGGTGAAGGATCTTCAAATTGGTGGGATCGTTATGGTTAAGCATATTCAAGCGGACACTGAAGAGGAACTGGTTGAGCCAGTCGCCGGTAAGATACAATAATTTATATTTTTATACATATATTTTTTATTATACATGTGTATATATATGTATATGTTTTTTAACGAGAAGATTTTCCTTTTCGAAAGAATATAATTTTGCTCGATTATCTTCTTAATATCGAAATGAAAAAAAAAGAATAACAAAGAGAAATGAAAGAAAA
>NC_066588.1:2447500-2555000 GCF_905475345.1 Vespula vulgaris
TGTGTAAAGCTTAAAGGGAATGTATAGAAATCTCATTCAACAAATACTTTTTAAGATCTGACTTCTCCTTTTTTTTACTCTTTACTCGATGTATTTTAAATCTAAATTAACATCGCATCGTTGGCAGTAAAGAAAAAAGAAAGAATAGGAAAATTGAATAAAAAATGAAAATAGATAGAATATACATACACGCATACGTACACAAGGATTCGGATATTTGAGAAAAAACTTACATGCAAAATATATTGTTGGTATGAATGATAGGTAAATAGAAATTACTGCTAGATTTATTATAATATAAAAAATTATCCTTACGCTAGATTTAAGTATTATATATATATATATATATATATATATATATATATATATATGTATATAAATTATATGAAAAATAAATTTTATTTGTAATCGTGACTTCTCTCACCTTAGAATACATTAAACTGAGAGGTAAGCTCATGGCGATGCTGAGCAGCCAGACAAATATTATTTTCAGGATGACCCTTCGTCTCGTTTTATTCCGACCAAATTTCATTGGATAACGTAGGCTCAGATATCGGTCGACGCTTATTGTGCAGAGATGCATTATGCTTGCCGTACAAAATAGAACGTCCAGACAAATCCAAGCGAGACAGTAGACCGCAGGTAGTGGAAAATATCCTGAAATCAAAAGAAGAAAGACGAAAAAAAAAAGAAAAAAAAAAAGAGAGAATAGATTGAATCCTTTTGCTAATATAACGAAATGTACATATGAATGAAAGATAATAGAGAAAGAGAGAGAAAGAGAGATAAGAATAAAGATGTACTATTGAACGAGAAATATTAACACTCGAATAACATAATTTAAACAACAAAACGAATTACTTTTCACAAGGTTCAAATTTTTGTCCTTCTTCTTTTTTTTTTTCTTTTTTTTTCTTTTTTACAAAACTTAGAACAACGTACGTCGCTAAAAGTCTGATCGAAATTTTTGATAATTTCCTCACTTCAAAACGAAACACTAAAACGTATCACTCTTTTATAAATTTCCTACTTTCTTTTTCATTGTTTTTCTGTTTTAATCTTTTTTTTTTCTTTATGTCTTTTTAAAAAAATATCACGGGAAAAGAGTCTGGCGCTGGAGTAACCCTCGAGGATCGTTCGAAATATTTCTACGAACGGCACACATCTGCCATAAGCAATTTTCTATTCCGTTCGTATCGATGGAACATCCCCGCCATCCCTCCTCTCTCCTTACCCCTATTCGTGCGTATCCCTCAAAACAAAGTCAGTCATAGCTATTGTCAGCACGAATACTGACGGTTTATTCGGACTTTATGGTTAACCCATTTCGATATCTC
The DNA here is from genome assembly GCF_905475345.1 of Vespula vulgaris. Taxonomy (NCBI): domain Eukaryota; kingdom Metazoa; phylum Arthropoda; class Insecta; order Hymenoptera; family Vespidae; genus Vespula; species Vespula vulgaris. The sequence continues at coordinate 2,448,838 of NC_066588.1, forward strand.
GACTTTTCTTTCAACGTTTGTTTCGAAATACGTGCTTTTCTCTCGGAGCACGTATCTTTAGATAGATATGTAAGTACATATCTATGTAACGCATGTATGTATATATATATATATGTATCTATGTATGTATGTACGTATAACCAGATATGTTCACAATCTTCTCTGTATATTTCTCTTTCTCTTTCTCTTACTCTTTCTCTAAACCTCACCTACTGTCTCCTCTGTTATATATTTATATAACTGCCTACGTGTGTCTGAATATGCGTATATATGTACGTCACTCATGTCAGTGAAAGAAGTGTAGGTCAGTGGTGGGCTGCAGAGAATGTAACGAAAAGCCAGTACGCTTATCGAATGGATAAGGCTTACGTGTTGAGAGAAATCCCTTGCCGTCATTACATACTTCCTACATGATTTTGTCTATTTTAAACGATTCGCTTGTTAAGAACCTCCTTCTTCCTCCCGATGGATATATTTATCGTAAAACGCTTTAAACGTTTTACTCGTTCGTCGATCTTCGATATCGCCTGTCGCAAGTTCTTCTTTTTCCTCCTTTTTTTTTCTTTTTTTTCCACTCTTTCTTCCCCAAGTATTATCTCCTTTATTTACTACGGTTTTTTCTTCTCTCTCTCTCTCTCTCTCTCTCTTCTCTTTTTTTCTTTTTTATTTTTATTTACAATCGTTCGACCCCCGACGAACCGATGTTGTTTTTTAACTTCGAGCTTTAATCGACGATAGTTTTTTATTGATCGAATAAACGAAGAACAGGAACTTCATAAATCCAAGAGTATATATCATAATCATCTAGATTACCTTGTCAAAAGAATATTAGAACTTTTGGCACGGTCTTATCTAATGATCGTTTAAACTTAATATCATCGCATCGTCGACACGCATCGTATCAACATTGATAACGAAACTAAAACTATCTCATCTATGATGAAACAAGATCGAAATACGTATTCGTACGTGTTCGTTCGTTTATTCGTTCTATCTAAGAAATTCTAATAGAATTTTCCAATTCTAATCGAGTCGAGAGTTTCTCGATTAATGTGTCTAATAAAGTACGATTAACGTGATTTCAAAATGTAAATTTAAATGCTCGTTTAAAGTCAATTCTCGGTTGTTAAACATTAATAAATCTAATAAAGCGCGAACGAGTGTTAAGATTACCAGAAAATAATTGTTCGTTGAGTATGCTTTAAATCCTATTTAGTAAGTTAAAAAAAAGGAAAGCGGAGAAGAGATAGAAAAAGGAAAGAGAGAGAGAGGAAAGGAGAGAAGGAGAAAGAGAAAGGAAAAGAAAGAGAGAGAGAGAGAGAGAGAACGAAAATAACGTTTTGGACGTCTCATTTATCTTCAGGCGCTTTTACAGTCGTGTGCACTAGCCCTCGTAACAAATTCTACGAACGCTCTTCCTCCTCTAAGCTACCGTCCTCCACCACCACCACCACCCCCACCTCCTCTTACTCCTTCTCCTCTGACACGTCTTACCTCCTCCATGGCATCTAGTCACGTTGAAGAGCTACGTGACGGTGTCACCATCGTAAATACATATATATATATATATACATATATATACATATTATATATACATATTTTATATATATATATATGTGCGTCTGTGAGCATGTATATATATTATCGCGTCGACATTCTAAATTGTTTGTCACGTGTCAGAGCATCGATACCGATATCCAAGAAAGTTTTCGTTAACCTTTCATCTCGATACTACATAGATAGATAAATAAATACATACGTACGTACGTACACGTGAATGCATATATATACGTATGTATGTATATTCGTATGTATGTGGGTAGGTATGTATGTTTGTATGTAGGTATGTATGTATAAGACTTGACATTTCGTAACTTCTATCCTTTTACGATTTAAATCTTTTTTTTTTCTTCTTAGAATATATACTACAAGATAAAATTTTCTACAACCCTTATAATCTCGTAAAGATCCTTACGAATAATTTTCGAAGAATTGCTAATGACTATCTCTTCCTTTCGAAAGTCACCAAAGTTAAATGAGTCGAAGCTTTACAAAGTCTCGAACGCACACTGAAGAAAAGACAAGAATAGAGAATAAAACGAGAATGAACAAGAAAAGAGAGAGAGAGAGAGAGAGAGACCAACACGTTTCTGTTAATTATCCTTCTTAACTCGCTTCTTCGATAATTACGCTTTCGAAGAGTTTACTTATACATATACATACGAAATTGTCGAAGAAACACAGAGAAGCATGAACATTTGATTTTGTCTCGATTTTACGGCATTGTCGAACTTCGTCGATTTGTTCAAAAAGAGAACGATCATTTTTGTCGAAAAAGTATATATATATTTTACACACACACACACATATATATGTATGTATGCACGTATCGAAATATTAATTTGTCTGTTGAAAAATTTGTCGAGAAAAATTAGTATAGTTCTTTTTGAAATTTTTCGACCAACAACGGACATATCGTTTAAGAAACAAAATTATCATTCTTTTCTAATTTCTTACTATACTTTTTTGAAGAAATAAGAAGAAGAAAAAGGATTTTGTTATACTCGTTTATATTCATCCCATGGCTAAACACCTTATATTATAGTTGCATGGCAAAGTGCTTGCATTAACGTTCGAAACTACTTTTGAAGTAGATAGCGCGAAGGAATGTGGGAATTATACGTTCCGCAAATTTTTATAAGGAAACTTTCCGAATTGCGTCGATCTTGTAAAACTTAGATATAAATAATCTTATCCTTTATCCATCCTTTATCTCTCGTATCTGTCTATTGTATTCCATAACTATATAGTATAATAGATTTTATATATAAAACCATCATTGAAAGAAATATATATACCGTGCCTCTACGATTGACTGATCCTTCTTCGATGCTCGAAACTTCGTAAACGAAACAGAACGGAACAGAACGGAGCAAAACAATACAAAACAAAACGAACTAACTTCTATATTCGTATACGTAATCGATTCGTTTTAATTCTTTAAATATCGAACCAGTTCGTAACGTGCAGAAAAATATAACTGTACCAATCTATGTATCGATAGAAATAAATGTTTATTCGTTTCTTTATAGATGAATACATACATGCGTACATACATACATACATATATATATATATATATATATATATATATATATATGTATGTACGCATGTATGTATTCTCATACATAGATTCGAAATAAAAACAAACGTTGGAACAACAAGCGGAAAAGAATCGAAAACAAAAACGAACAGTAAAAGGTAAGAAGTAAAAGTACAATTTATATATCGAGATTTATATAAAAGTCGAACTCTTAAACGACGCTGGAAGAATGATAAAATAAAAAAATATAGAAGGAAAAAGAGAGAGAGAGAGAAAAATCGGAATCGCGATAATGAAGTTCGATCGTAAATCATATTTTAAGTGATACGAGCTCTAGAAAAAGAAAAAAATAATAAAATAAATAAATAAAACGAAAAAAATCATAAAAGAAAAATCATTGGAATCGGAGAAAGAAGTATTTTTTTACTTATTATCTCGGATATCGTGTTACTTATTTATCGTAGAAATATTGTTCTTTCTCTCATCTTTTTTGTTTCTTTTTTAAAGGAAGAATATTCGAACTTCGATATCTCGATAGATCGAAATAGGAGCGAACAATGTAATCGCTTTCGAACGCGCAAAGGATTTAACGAAGAAACTTGATTAAGTTTCGCTTTGGGAAATAGCACGCGACTGGCCTTTGTTTTTACGTAGCACCGATACGTAGATATTGTAACAATAAATAACAACGGGAATCGATTGACTGAAATATATAGAGAACTCTCTCTCTCTCTCTCTCTCTCTCTCTCTCTCTCTCTCTCTCTCTCTCACTCTTTCTTCCTCTTCTTTCTTTTCTTGGTTGTACACACTCATATTCGTATACACGAATATATATACACATATGTAACATGTACATATATATATATATTATATATGTTACATATATATATGCATATATATACCATATGTGCATACATATACGTATATTCGTATACACATATAATACGTATATAGAAGGTGTATATATATATATATATATATATATATATATATACACCTTCTGTATATGTATTGTCACAGATAAAGACAAGATCTACATGTAAGTTTATGTGTATGTGACTGCGTGTGTTAGGTAGAACTAAGTTTCCTTGGATCATCGAAGTGCTACGAGCTTTCTTCTGGTTGTTCACTGATCTTTGCGACTTCTCTGAAACACATTGTCAGACTTAACGTGTTTCTGAAACTTTTCTGATCGTTTAAGCTCACGAGTTTTATCAAGCGAGTCGTGTTAAGAATTTTTCGTACACAATGTCGTAGAATCTTTTTCGATTTTCGCAGAACGAATCGTGCTACCCCCGTCGTCGTACTTTCGTTCAAACTCGAAATTCCCATAAACCACGCTTGTCGCGAGATTGTTATTATTTCTCGTTCCTTTTTTTCTTTTTTTTTTCCTTTCTTTCATTCCCTCTTCTTATTTCTTTTTTATTTAATTTTCTTTTGTCACGTCCAACAATGTATTATCTTTTTTTCTACGATACTTTCGAATAACATTAATATCTACTATCGTACGTATCTACCCTTCGATCCTTTCACGTTCTCTGAAAGAAAATTCGTAAAGCCGACAGATAAATCGCACGTACCTAAATGGAAAAACTCGAAAGTAGTAAGAGGAGTTGGCTCTTCCTTCGCGGATATACTCAACTTTGAATATATTATTTTCTATTTCCGTTACGGTCCTATATCTCATAAATCTTTCCACGACGAAGAAATGATTCGTTGTAGGTGAACGACGTGAGATAGAAGACAAATTCAATCGGTCCTATATAATCAACGTTGTTCAATGAAATTTTCGCGTTTGAAATTTTAACGTGATTATCCTTGTCACGAAACGAATTACGTTTAACGCTCGTAGTATTTCTCAAATTATTATGTTCGAGCGATGTATTATAATTTCTTTCTCTCTCTCTCTCTCTCTCTCTCTCTCTCTCTCTCTCTTTCTCTCTTTCTATTTTCTGTTTTCTTTTCCTTCTTTCTTTTCTTTTTTTTTTATTTTTTTCTGTTCGTATCGCTCGTTCAAAGGGTCTAATTTATTTTGTTGAAACAATTTTTTGTTAAACGTCAGAAATATTCTGTAGCGCGTTTTGTGGGTAAAATCGTTTGATGAAAAGCATTAACTTTATAGACGCTTCCGCAAACTCATTTTTCATACCTTGATACATATTATACTTTCAAATATAAATACGTTCTCATTAACTCTTCTATCTTTTATGTGCTTGTAAATACATACGTTGAATAACCAAACATGGGTAGGTATTGACCGAATAAATGCTTACGAAAAGGGACGTTAAAAAGTAAAATAATACATACATATACACATACATACATATGCAAGTAATTATCCAGCCAGAAATTACGCGCATACATTTGACGACATAAACTTCTCTTATCTACAATTTTCCTTTCGTTTTCTTTCTCCCTTCTTATCTTTTTCCTTTCTCTCTTTTTTCCTTTTCCGTCCACACCAAGTATATCCCTCTTTATTTAAGATATAAGCTTAATCGAGATGTAAGAACGATGATAAGAAGGATCTTGCGGGAGAATTAGCCGATTCAAGTTAATCGACTCACGAAAGGTAAGTTGGAGAATGAAGAGAGAAATACCTACGTGTATTCCCAAGAGTAGACGAAAATTTTGCTGGTACCGTAACGAAACGACAGTCGTTAATGCACCAAGGAGTAACGAGTTAACGCAGCTCTCCACGTGTAGAACGACATTACTATGTCCCTAGAGGATTGCATATTCATGGACGTTCACCGTGATCTTATATCAACGCGCCCTTCTACCGACTGTGATTTTAGCTTACATAAGCTTATTGGATCGCTCTTTGCTCTTTTGCCATCCTCTTTCATTTCTACTATAACCCTCCCCCTACTACTCCGCCCCTTCCCGCCCCCACCCCCTCCCCTCCTCCTCCTATTACACCCCCACCCATCACGGATTATATATAATTCCTTTGTGCAACTTTGCAACGACCGAGGAAGCAGCTGTCCGAAGAATTATGACGCTTTAGCCGTAAAGTAAAATGCGAGCCAACGTTAAGAATTAACGAGCGAGTTCTATCGCAGTAGTAGTTGGAACTTTAAATTAGCGAGCTAATTAAAGCACGATAAATATCTATACAAACTGTCTGCAAGATTAGTCCGTCAGTCCTCGATTCTTCTAACTTTTGTTATATATATATATATATATATATATATATATATATATATATATATATATATATAGAAAGAGAGAGAGAGAGAGAGAGAGAGAGAGAATATTTTAACTATATTATTTTTCTATGGTGCGTAGTTTTATAAAAAACGGAAACCACGTTATATATATATATATATATATGTATACGTATATATATATATATATATATATATATATATATATATATATGTATATGTATATATTCGTTCATTGGAACATCTCTCTGTGTCTCGTATTGCAACGAGACATTCGATACCAGCTTCGAAAAATACATAGAAAGAAACGAATTCACGTAGCTAGATGAGAGAACAAAGTGATCAACGATTTATAACGTCGGTTAATGAAACTACACGAATAGAACCAACCGGACTATTTCCAAGTTTTATTTTGGACAAATATTCCCATCGGGTCAACACCCGTTTTATAGAATAAAGGAAGATCGTTCAAAACGTTCGTGAAAGCGGTCGTGAAACTCGGAAGGATCGATACGCGTTTCTATATTTTTCTCTAATTCGTGACTTCCGCAAATTGCGATTTTTCCATTTTCACAAATTTTCATTCAACGAAAAGTTATGGATATATTAAAGATTTAATTTCGTCCTATCCTATTCGTTGAATGTATTTCGAAATCGTTACGTTATAGGGAGAAAATAATAAACAATTTTTTGTAACAGATTGCGATACAACAGTAAGATGAATATTTTAAGTATAAACTTGTTCGTATTGAAAGGAACAAATTTTATATATATACACATGTATAAATATATATGCATATATATATATATATATATATATATATATATATATATATGTATATATAGTTCTTAACTATTGATCGAGATCAAACAAAAAAATCGATCAGCTTTCTTCGTCTTTTTAATTCGCGAGACGATCCCTTTAATTTACATTTTTTTAATCTAACTTGAATAGCTCCTACTTCCCTTCGTTCAGAAATTCAATATCGATTTAAATTCACCTAGAACGGGGATCATCGAGAAGCACTCAATATATTTTTCACCGTTGATTGTCGCCGCGGAAGTCAATATTAGAAAATTAGAAGGGGATAAAAAAGAAAATCGATCATATATATATATATATATATATATATATATATATATATATATTCTTCAAACGAGTTCAACCAATTTATAAAATAAGTCGACTTTTGCGCACGAGACATTGAAAATTTCTTCGTTGTCGCCTCACGCCCCTCCCTCCTTCTCTCCACCTAATATCCTCACCCTCTCCCGCTTTTATTTCGCTCTCTTCTTCTCTCTTAACCTCGTCCTCCACACCTCGTCACATCCATAATCATCTATTCAGACTTTATCCACTTAGATACATGTTGCCCATAATTCAAAAATATCGAATAACGATTTATCAACGGTTACGAGTACGATTACGAGCTGCGATACGAAATATGAAATCCAATTAAAATCTTTCGCAAAAATTAGATACATTCGAAATTGAGTTTGGATGTGGGAGAAAAAAGATATCATCGACCACTATTTGTATATAATAGTTTTTTTTTTCATCTAAGGGTGTAAACGACAATTAAAAAAGAAAAAAAAAAAAGGAAAATGGAAAGGAAAGGAAAGAAAGAAATTCGTGAGAGTTTAGAAAAATAAGAATAATAAGAAGACGAAGATGAGAATGAAGAAATGAAGATGAAGAAAAAACTTTTCATTCACGTGGTGCAATCGAATCGATTTCAATGTCGACAAATATCCTGTTCAATGTCCTGTAATCGACATTGAAATGCTCCAGGAGAGACGAGAACATACTTCCGTCGAAGCACGGATCCGATAACATCGCGATCGTAGAAACTTTGTCACGGAATATATTTAGAAAATTAATTAGTTCGCACATACTTTAAAAGGTTTTAATTCTCATGGGAAAAACAATGATGAGAGATAATGAAATAAAAAAATACAAGAAATGAGTGGGACGTTATCATATTACTGAAGTAATAATATCCATATAGGAAATCTTGATATTATATACTTACTTAGCTCGTTCGAGAAGTTAGAAATTATTTCTTCTGTAAATGGACTTTGGAACGTTGAGAAAGTTGGTTTTTCCATCTCGCTTGGGAAATTGTAAGGCGTATGGGAAGATTAAATGCGAGAGTAATTATACAAAATTCTCCAGCCAAGAGACAATTTCAACTTGGGACTATTTGCTTAAAGCAGGTAGGTAGTTACGTGTATTCACTTACCTGATTTCGTTTTCTTTGGTATTTATTTATTTATTTCTTTTTTACTTCTTTTCTTTCTTTTTTTCTTTTCTTTCTTTCTTTCTTTTTCTTTCTTCTTTTTTATTTATTCCTCCTTTTTTGTCTCGCTTTCTTTTTCTTTTTTTTATCACGCTCTCGATCAAATTCAAGAGAACAATAGAACGTTCGAAATCTCTAATCACGTTGATAACGTGTAAAATATAATAATTATACACTTATCGAGTTCTCGTTATGATTCGTATCATTCGTATAATCAAAATTTAATTACCAAAATTATTGAGCGATTTCCCGTTAGTTATATACATTATTAATGGACGAAGTGAAAATATATATATATATATATATATATAGGACAGAATGAATTCGATGGGATTCTATCTATATTCGAATAAAATTTACGAATCAGCTGTAAAGAGAAAGAGAGAAAAAGAGAGAGTGAGAGAGAAAGAGAAAACAAATGATTATATATTAAATTCAAAAATATAATTGAACGTCCCTCGCCCCTATAAATCGAATCGAAACGATTTATAAAAACTATTAATATGATATATTCGGACATAGCAATAAGAATGTTTCTTCATCGACGTCACTTTCATTTCATTTTATTCAAACGGTTGCATTTCTGCGGACGCTACGTACGTAATAATTAAAGGAAAACGAAATTCTGACCACCGTTTTTAAATATTTACTTGCAAGTATAGGTGACCTGCATCGCGTGCCCGCAAACACACACAACACACACACGCACACATACATACTTATACACATGCAGACGTTGGACAAGAGAGAAGGATTCGTAACACGGAGTGTGGTTATAGCAGAAATGAAATTTGACCTCGACTCTAGGAACATCCGACATTGCGAACACAGTTATCGTCCGTTCGTCAATTAGTATCGTCAAAGAGGTAGATCGTGTTGAGCGTTTAACATGGCATGCCTTTCAATTAATGCAAATCATAAAGATCTACGTATGTAGATACCATCGTCCTCTCTCTTTCTCTCTCTCTCTCTCTCTCTCTCTCTCTCTCTCTCTCTCTCTCGCTCTCTCTCTCTCTTATTCCGTTTGTGGACGTACAAAGCCCAAAACGAAAAAGACATTAGTAGTATACGTTAAGAGTTTGAGTACTTTAAGACTACTATGAAAATGTTAATTTTGCGTTGGAAATAAAAATAAATATATTTTGGAAATAATTTCTTATTATTATTAGTATTATTATTATATATTTTAATAAATTATAATAATTAACACTTTAATCCTAAAATTATTAAAATAATTTATTATCTTAATAATAATCTTCATATTATGATTGAATTATGAAAATAATTTCTTGCTGAGATCTTAACAATGTTATAACGATAAAGAAATATCACCTTTGATCGAAATCGACTGGCTGGTCCGTAGTTGAGATTAGTCGACGTAAATGGCCGACGGGCTGTGAAAATATAATTAAATGGTGTCCTGGAACTAGCATCGACGAGCGTATTGCGCGTACGTTAGTCATTCGAAATTGATGGAACGCCCTGTAAAAGCAGCATCGTGAACTTTAATAGCACTCACAACCCACGGGATGAAAACGTATATTAGAGTGCTGCTGCTTTCACTGTATTTCACGTTAAAGGACGTAACGGAGCTTCGTCATAAAGGATTCGCATACGTTTCCCATTCTCTATCCTTTACTAGAAATTTTACTAAAACTGACATCGTTAATTATTTTATATATATATATATATATATATATATATATATAAATTAGAGAATAAAATTTAAAAATAATTTTATTTATTGGCAACAAACAAAAATTTACCTTTACGTTGAAACACTTTTTTGAAACGATTTGTTCTTTTTTTATATTTTACTATTTTAAATCATCCGAGACAGCTCGAGACAAAAAAGTGGATAAAGAAGGAAATAGAGAGATAGAGAGAGAAAGAAGAGAGAGAGAGAGAGAGAGAGAGAGAGAGAGAGAGAGAGAGAGAGAGAGAGAGAGAGAGAGGATAAGCTTGTAACGCGTCAACAAGAAACGAGATCGTCTAAAATGTAGGTAGACGTTTGGGTTACGTTGACAAGAAAGGTCGCAGCTTTTCTTATGCATATAAAGGAAGGCTGAAGGGGAACATGACTTAGACTATGAGTATTCATTTTGTGTCCCAGTTTCCTTTAGTTCTTGACCAACTAACTTAACGGTATAATACAAGCTTTAGTTTTTCGATGAACATATATTATGTTATAGGATAACATGGACTTGTCAAGGCCGGATGTTAAATTTCAGAACGAAATTATACATCTTCGTAAATATGAACATTAACGTAGACATTTTAAAACATGCCTGCAACATTTTGACTGAATCGACTTGATACAACGATACTTTGCGAAATGTTTGAGCTCGTCTTTATTGAGACTACATTTTGCGGGAGGAAATTGAGTGAAAGAAAGAAAGAGAAAGAGAAGAAAGAAGAGGAATTGAACGGATGTTCTTTTAAAAATGGAAAACCCGATGGACGTCGACTAGAAAATGTCAAAACGCTGCGTTCGAGAAGATAAAGCGCGTCAGCTGCAGCGTACGTTCCTTGCAATGAGATGCAAGAAGAGAAACATATATATATATAGATGCATATGTACATATGTAGATGTACAGTATGGATACTTTATGATGCCACGAATGGGAATCGAGAAAAAGATGGACTAGAATGGAGAATGGAACTTCGAAATATCTCGAAAAGGGATGGTAACGTTATTAACTATTTGTACCGACAAAAATTTTATTTGCATCGTCATCTTAAATATCGTCGAAGGAAACGTTAAAAGAAGAATAATAAAAAAGCGTTTAATCGTTCCACTATATTCATCTTTACGAAAACTAATGTTTTGTTGAGAGAAGAGGTCTTTTCTCATTGGCTGTGACGACAGGTTGCCAAATGACGGGCTTGAGAACTAGAAGGTAACGCTCTCAGCATATGTCTCTATCCTTCGTTCTCTCTCTCTCTCTCTCTCTCTCTCTCTCTCTCTCTCTCTCTCTCTCCTTCTCTCATCACACACATACACACGTATATACATGCACACAAACATTCTCTCTCTCTCTCTCTCTCTCTCTCTCTCTCTCTCTCTCTCTCTCTCTGTAGCTATGTCTCTCCTTCCAATATACCGTCACAACACTTCGTAGAACTTGCTGCGAATTCCCGAAAGCTTCGGGACGTTGTTCCTCTCGATAAGGACCAAGTTACTGTTTAACGATAACATTAACAGAATATTCCTATACAGAGAAAAGTTATTGTTTTGACGCAATTATATGCGAACGGTGTGTTAATATCGATACCCAGATATTAACGTGTTTTACTCCTTCCGAACTTTCCATACGCCGTTACTTCAAAATAATCTTAACTAAACAATTAAACGTCAAATCATATTCGAAACAATACGATTATCGATTAATCCGTATATACACATTATATTACCTTTAGAAATTATTTAATGGGATATTATAAAAGATATTGTATTATCGAAGTTATATCTTTATTAGAAAATATTTTATAACGATATGTCTTTAAGTGATCGATTTAAAAAATTTATTGGAGGTGTGTGTATATTTACGAGATTATATATCTTCGACGACATCGACGATATCGATTCTATTATGACGATAATATCGAAGTACGTAGATAAAAAGAGGATATTTTTCTCTTGAAAATGCTTTCGGTTGGGTGTGTCTACGACTTTCCGTTCTTTAGATCTACTCTACAAAATATTGCCATTCATAATTCGCACACACCTGTGCCTCGTAGTAAACGTAGTAAGTATAGTAAAAAAAATTGTTTACTACACCGTCCGTCGTCTGATCGAGCACGTGTATTTCCACACAGTAATATATAGTATATATAGGTCACTGTGTCACTACTCGTTCATTCTTATTTTAAGAAACTATATAGGTCAATAGGTCAACGTAAGCATCTGTTATTTACATTGAAATATCTTCGGAAAAGTCACAAACAAAAACCATTTCAAATTATAAATATTGATCTGTCCTTTTAACAAATCAAATCAATAACAATTATTTAACGATTTGTTTCGTATACAATTTTTATAACGGATTTTTTCCGTTTTAATTAACGCTATCAAAAATAAAACTGATATTTCTTCATCTCCTCACACGTACGCATATCGATTCGTTATAAATAATATTTTTACAAATAATTTGTTATAAACAATTTTTTTCCTAAATTTTATCCAAACTAACATTAGAAAGACAAACAATTCTCCAGTTTCTCATTATATAATTAACGATTATGTAACAATTTGATCGAAATAAGTTTTATAAATTTCAATTATATAATCTGTACATAGACTTATATACGTTTAGTTTAAATATCATATATCGACTACTTTATTGATCATAAAAATGGTCGACATTAAGAAATGATATTTACGTCAAAAAATTTCTATGATTTGATTACAATACGGAAAGTATCAATAAATTTCGAAGATTATTCCTAGAATGGCAAATTTGTTTGACGTATCACGCTTTAGTACATCGTTCTAGTAAATAACGTCCATTAGTCAACCATGGAATTTATAGATCGCACCGAAGACAATGGAACCGATCGTCTGAGATAAACAGCTGTCGTACGTACACATGCACATGCATATACACATATACACACATATACACACATATGTATACACATACACACGCACATGCGAACGCGCGCACAAATGCACTCCTTCCTTTCTCGAGAAACGCTATTTCTATCACGCTAACATAGGCACTTAATACTCCAATTAAACATCAATTAGATGAATCTCATTCGAATGCTAAACGAATCTTGCCAATTCAAACGTAACTCTATCACTATTATCTTCACTTTTTATTTCAATCGTTTCCGAATAAACGAAATTTGGAATTTTCTTTTCTTCTTTTTTTTCCCTTTTTTTTTTAGGTTCGATAAATGTATCAAGTATTTAATAAGTATGCAAAAAAATATTTTCATATCATATCTATATAAAAAAATATATATATCTCATAAGCAATAGAAAAATATTAAACTATGTGAAAGATGATTCAAGAGAGTTTCCCGAGCCAAAAAAAAAACTTGATCGCTATTATCTTCACTTTTTGTGCTAATCGTTCCAGAATAAACGAAATATTGATTTTTTTCTTTTCAGAATCGATTAACCTATCAAGTATTTAATAATTTTGCAAAAAGATATTTTATGTCATATATATATATATATATATATATATATATATATATATATCTGTTAGGCAATATAAAAATATTGAACTACGTGAAAGATAATCTACCCAATCCAAAGGAAACTCGACCGTTATTATCTTTACTTTTTCTTTCAATCGTTTCCGAATAAACGAAATCTTCAATTTTCTCTCTTTTCAAAAACGATTAACTTATCAAGTAATAATATTTAATAATTTTGCAAAAAAAAAGAAAAAAGAAAAATATATACATTACATCGTAGCAATATAAAGAAAAAAATGTGTTATATCTGTTAATAAAAAGAGAAAAAAGGATATTGAACTATATAAAAGATGATCGTAAGAGAATTTCCTTACTCACTCTATCCAGTTTCGTTCTCAAGAGGAAAATTTTTCCTTTGGATCTAGAAAAGGAAAAAAGGAAAAAAGAGGAGAAAGGAAAAGAAAAGAATAAAGAGGAAGAAGGAGGAAAAAGGAGAAAGCACGACGAAAAACTGAGTGGTACGGTGACGTTTCATAAAGAGGGATGATCGATTTAAAGGTTTCGACGATGTCGTACGAGATTCATCTCGCCGACGGCAAAGAATTTTGACGAGAGCTAAAACTCTCACACGTTTATCTTCTCTCCGAAAATAGATCTCGAAGAAAACGCTTGCTTTCGTTTTGCAAAAGAACGAAATTTCTTCAAACAGCTTCTTACTCTCTATCTTTAAGCATCGACTTTCTTATACGCGCCGAAAGCGTAAATGGAAGAAAAGTTCCTTCTCTCTCTCTTTCTCTCTCTCTCTCTCTCTCTCTCTCTCTCTCTCTCTCTCATTCTCTCTTGCGCTCGCGAGAACGAACGAAGATTTTATTTTATTATATTTTCTACGTCGCAAATATCGCCGTAGAAAATTCTCTCAGGTTTGAGTAGCGCTTCTTTCTTTCTTTCTTTCTTTCATTCTTTCTTTCTTTCTTCCTTTCATTCATTCTTTCTTTCTTTCCTTCGAAAGAGTGAACTTCCTATAGCCAAAGCTGTAAAAATAAAGGATAGATGGTATTTCTTTCGTTCTTCGTTTTTCTCTGTTCTATTTTCTTTTTTTTTTTTTTTATTCTTATCGAACATTAACCCTTTATGGAAGAAAGTAGAAAATAGTCGCATCGGATAGGTTGTATAATGAGTTGCTCGTTATAATCGTCTACGATTTTTTCTTCTTTTTCTTCTTCTTTTCGACGTTTGTATTAAAAAGAAAATTCAAAAAAATACACTCGAAGAAAGAAAGATCTTTATTACGTTCAAAACTTTTGAAATATATATATATATATGTATGCATGTATGTATGTATGTATATATATAGGTTTTATATATGATCGACATAATTCCAAACGTTCCTTTACTATACAAGTATTCGACTTGAAATGTTTCGCGAACTTCAACTCACCTCCAATATCCAACGAAACAATGCATAATGTAAAAGTCGCAATAGAATTTTACTCGGAGTGGTTTCTCTGCCACTTGTATGTTTTCTCTCACGTAGGAAGTCTCAACAAATAATAGCTCTCATGTCCGACTGGTAACCAAATAACATAGAATCCTATCGCGAAAGGCTCCTATCCGAAGTAACATTTTATTGTATAACAAAAACAAAATAACAAAAGAAAAAGATAAACAAACAAAAGAAAAAAAAATTATATAGACGGAGCAAAGAAAAAGAAGAAGTAGAATAGAAAATTTATTTCCTTTTAAAGGATCTACTTGAAAATTTGGTCTATGTTTTCTAAAAATATATATATATATATATATATATATATATATATTATTTTCTCGAAGAGAGAGATCTTATCGTGGGTTGAAAAATAGAAGAAAATGTTCTTTCTAAGCTCTTTTCTTTTTTTTCTTTTTTGTTCTTTCCTTTTGAAATTATGAACCACGATTATGAAAATACAAGAGAAAGTAGAAAATTTGAAGGATTCTTCAAAACAGAATTATATTCTCTCATGCAACGAAATATTACAGTGAACACGTACGAAGTAAGGTAGCTATTTTCAAGTTGTTCTAGCGTTTCTCTCTGTCTCCCTTTTTCACCAAAATTCCGAGGAAACACGTTCACCATTTGCCTAGTCGACCGTCCGTTAAGTAGGATAATAGTGTGCTAGTAAAACTATACTTCCCAAGAGACCACTTTACCAAAGGCGAAAACTTTTCGGTTCTATTGGACGAAGCTACCATCTCTCTCTCTCTCTCTCTCTCTCTCTCTCTCTCTCTCTCTCTCTCTCTCTCTCTCTCTCTCTCTCTCTTATCAAGGAAAGAAAATTTAGTATGCAACTTCTTACCAACGGGTGTATACGAGTTACCGTACAAAAAAATTTATCTTCCTTTTCGACGAATTGATAGCCGATCAAATTATTCGAAAGATGATGATGGAAGCATTAATGAATAATTATCAAACTGTCCTTGTTTCAATTTCATCCTATTATTAAATATTACAATGATTTATATCTATGCATTTTATCGGACTTTTGCACTTACTTACTAAATCGTCCCGGTTTACTATTTTTATCTTTATATCACTGTCTGCTTATTTATCCTTTGATCAAAAAAAAATGTCATTCCACGGATTCCCTTGTAAATGAAGTAAAATTTTGCTGTAAACTTTTTTACTCGGGACCTTATAAAGCTCGATAAAAAAAGTCGCAGCGTAGCCGATGAAAAAAGTAACGGTAAACTGGAGAAACATTTGTTTCTTTTCTCTACGAAGTATTACCATGACAATTAATCACCTCGTAGGATTTTGATATCACCTAGAATTTTCTTTTTTTTTTTTTCTTTTTTCGTTACTTTTTTCATTTTTCTGTCTCTTTTTCTTTTTCTTTTTACGTTCTCCTTTTCCTTTTCCTGTCGTTGTTTTTGTCATTCTTGTTTTACTAGGTTACAGTAGAATTGTAATCGCTCTCAATAGGACTTATTAAAGCCAGCTTAAAGGCAAGGTATTAAGTTGAACAGTTAATAACTCTATTTGTATTTATCTTTGGTAATATACGATATCGTTGAAATATATCCATTAATTCTAGTTAGTTAAACGCAAGCCGATATTGCCGTTCCTCTTTTTTATTTTTATTATTTTCTTTTTTTTTCCTTTTATCATCTTGTATTAAATTTATCAAAGAGAGATAACAGACGGACAGATTATTTATTTATTTATTTATTTATTTATTTATTTATTTTTTGCTTTTGGTCTTGAGTTTCTTCTTTCGAAAAGTAACATAGTAATATATTTTTCTATTCTTTACTGTCAACTTAAAAGATCTATTCAAATAAAAAGAGTGCGAACAATACTCGGGAGAAAAGGATAAAACGAAAAAGTATTTTCCTGCGTGGTGACAGCTTGCTCAGGATATCGACTTCTTGAAAGATCGGAAGGCTCTTTACTTTGACAAGAGGTCTTTTATTTCGGAATTCAATGACAACATTGAATCATAGCGTTTCTCAAAGCGAATGGCGTAATATGAATTTAAGAATAAATAAATAAAATTTATTCGTACGTAAATATCATATATATATATATATGTTTGTGTGTGTGTGTGTATGTATATACTACTAATCGTAAAGTAACCGAAAGAATCTCTATATTTAAATAAAATATATTCGTTATAAAATATAGAATATATAATGTAATCAAACTATTACTGGGTATTTATCAATGAATTTAACTGACAAACGTTTAACTCACAATTAAAATACATTACTGAATTGAAAATGGACATTAAATTTGCAGCTTCTTTCGGTTCTTTCATTAGAAAATAATGGAATACACAATAGCCTGCAGTCCGGTAAACGGAAACTCCAAATAGCCTCGTTGGTGTTTCAGGAACAATAAGCTGGTTTACCCCTATTAACGGCGGACTATATTTGTCCTGCGATATAACATGAATATAACGCGGATGCATCAATAATAATTATACATATTTTTCGAACAAATATATATATATATATATATATATATATATATACACACGCACGCACACGCATAGGCGTAATATTTCGTTTACGGAGAAAAAAAAAGGAGAAAGAGAAAATAAATAAATAAAAAAAATAAAACTGTCTACAAAATTCAATTCAAACGCGGTGGAACAATTTAATATCGAATACAGAATGACGTGATAGAAATATTTTCTAAATGTTTATGAAAAACTAATAAACGCAATTGCAATAACGTAAATACATTTCTTTTTTTTTTTTTTTTGACTGAGACCAGAATGGAAATATGCCAGGAATACTATTTAAACAATGCGTTTACCAATGGCACAGACAGAAACGTAACGTATTTTACCGCTTCGATAACGAGGCTCTTGATTGAATTTTCTCCATCGACTATTGGATTTAACAGCTTCTGTTTCGTGAATGGACGAAATTGGATACTAAACGTGGAAACACCTATCGTTAATAAGAGAAGAAACCGATATCTGATTTATCGAATAATACCACCTTTCCTATAGACTTCTCTATGTATAGATCCTCATAGAGAAAATATTTGTGGTAAAGTTTAACTGAGACACAAAAAAACTTTGAAGAAAAATTAAATGAATTATGCGAAAACTTCCGTTTCCTTCCTTCGTTCAACTGTCGAACTGCTTCACCTTGTAAAACTTTTCGCTTTTATTACCTCTTTTAACTCTATAGATGGATAGCATAGAGCGAAGGTAAAAGTTCTTCTTTTTTCTCTTTTTCTTTTTTCTTTTCTTTTTTTTCCCCCGAAGAAATATAAGACCCAAGTCGACCGGATAATGGACAACTCTAAGAGAAAAATAATCACATTTGGAGTTATAGAAAATTGAAAGATGGAATTGAATCAACTTCGTTCCATTCCTACGATTTCCTTTTTTAAAAAAACTTAAGAGAATTTATGATTCGTAATTATTCGTAAACAAAGGATTATTCTTATCATTCTGTAATTTATTATGCATCGCTAACAAGAATTCTCTCTCTCTCTCTCTCTCTCTCTCTCTCTCTCTCTCTCTCTCTCTCTCTCTCTCTCTCCCTTTCTCTTTCTCTCTTTTTCTCTTTCTCTCTCATCTCGTCATTCATACAACTATAATGTATTACATACTCGTTACACCACAGATGGAAACCTCAAACCGACGCGACCGGTCACTCTAATGCAGAGTTGAAATGAACGATCGTTTGTCCTGAGAAAATGGCTCCTACCGAAGTAGTTAGTTACGGTATACGTCATACTCGTGCAGTAGTAACACAATGCATTAATCAGCCGATAACGGAGAAGCTAGATCAGCTAAATTCTCACGCGACGGTGCTGAACCTAACAGGCTCTCCTACTACGTATTATTCTCCGTTACACTATTAGCTTAACCTTTGATAGGATAGAAAACCAAATGTTATCATTATCAAATAAATATATGCATATTCGAAAATAACGATTCTTCGAAACTATTCTTGAAATATATTCAAATTTATATTGGATTTAGATATTCACGAAACAGCGATATAATATTCTAAATTTTAAATACATATTCATGCGGCCAAGTAAAACGATCCTTATCATAATCCAGAGTAATTAATCGTTTAGAATAGTGATCATTAAAAAACTTTTGTAATTACCTGATGCATGCAAAACATTCGTTAAGCAGTCCATAAACTTACTTATGACTTTCTTTATCACTGACTTAAGTTACAAGTAATTAGTGTTAATACCAGATATGTCTATTCAACAATTGTTGTACTCTCTCTCTCTCCCTCTCTCTGATGCACACGTGTACTAACACGAACAAATACGCACACGCACGAATACGCTCACGCACGCTGTCATTAGTATAGGCTATATTGGTTCAAAAGGTAGGGAAGGGTCGTCAGGATGAAACGTCGGATACAGGACAACGTACTGTCATGTCGATGTATTCTGTTGTCATATGGATCTGTCCTTATCATCGTTCGTCTCGTACGCGTTCACGACAGCTCGACGTACGTTATTTCAACGTGCATTATCGATACGCTGTTATCGCATCTATCGACGCTTCTTTAACGAGTGTTCATCCTTTTCTTCCGCGAGATAATGCGATATCTGACATATGACGCATGTATTATCGTCGTTCATAAAGTTAACTCAAACTCATTAATAACAAATTTTTCATCAATTTCTTTCTTTCTTTCTTTCTTTCTTTCTTTCCTATTTTCTCTTTTTTTTCTTGTCTTTTTTCTTTTTCTTCTTTTTTTTTACTTTTTCCTTCTGTTTTTCTTTTTTTTTTCTTTTTCATCAACTCGATCACGGACAATTTAGATTAACGCGATTACATATTCTTTCTATCTATCGAATCTTCTAATATCTTTGAACGCGTTTGATATGATAGAATATAATAATTCAATGTAATATTCGCATAAATGCGAACTCCTTTCTATCGGTTTATAAGAATATGAGAAGCAAAAAGGAAGAAGAAAAAAAAGAAAAAAGGAAAGGAAAATATTAAAGAGAGAAAGATCACAAAGAAAGAAGGAGGAAGGGCTTTGCACCGTAGCGAAAGGAGCAGACGCAGAGCACACCCTTCGTACTATGTATCCCAATATATTTTATATACGTCAGCAGGATTGCATTTAAAGTACATTAACTCTTCATAGCCCATATCCGATTCAGAGGAAGACTCATACAAGCTCGTAAAATCTTATAACTTTTTTTTCTTTTTTCTTTCTTTCTTTCTTTTTTTTTCTTTTTCTTTTTCTTTTTTATTTTTTTTTTTTTTTGAAGATGCTCGAAGACGCAGCGGTCGAAGTACTTGCGAGTAACGGGACGATATTAAAATGAGAACGAGAATATTAGAAGGTTTAGAAAGAGCGAGAGAGAGAGCACTACCAAGAAATCCTATCTTATAGAGAAAACTCTCTCTCTAGAGCAGCGTTTCTCAACTTATGGGCCACGGCCCCATAAGTTGGAAACCGTTAAATTTTTAATGTTTGACCATAAACGATAGCTGCTTTAAAATCTTTACGTTAGTAGCATTTTAGCAGAAAACGATTGTTTTCTGAAAAATATTCATATAATTCTTTTAAAATGTTTGTTATTACGAGTTGACAGAAAAAAAAATTTGATATAACACATACAGTTACTTCGTGTTTAAGAGATTTAAAAAAAATTAAAAAAAAGAAATGTTATATCATAAAACGCATTTGAATCATGTTACGAGCTAATGCATTGTGTGCCGCGGAACAGCAGAAAAAAAAGAAAAAGGAGAAAAAAAAGAAAAAAGATTGAGAAACCCTGCTCTAGAGCGAATGTTGAGTTTCTCGGAAAAATTATGCATGAATGAGCAACGAGTGTTGAACGTCGCGCCAAGTTTTCCTTCTTTCCAGTCGATTATATTGAAACGGAGAATTCACTGTGACATCGAAGAAAGAAATTTATTCGAGATGTGAGAAATCTTCTTCTGAAATATGTAAATCGTCAAAATAGATCGATTTTGATTGTAAAGCTATTTTCAATTTATTTTTTGTGTGCCTGTGCGTCCGTGTGCTTTTACGCACAATGTGTGTGTGTGTGTGTGTGTGTGTGTGTCATACGCGTGTACAATTTTAATATAATACAATTAAAATTTTGTAAAGTTATAATCCATTTCACGTGTTTTATATTCGTATATATATTCACATCATTTCTGTTGAATACGTGGGAAAGAGCATGAATAATGTAACGCGTGAATATGATTTAGCTATCGGCTACGTTATAGGTACTACTATTTTAGGGAATAAACTGTAATCTGTCAAATTTCCTCTCCGAGCTACACGTACGATCGCGTGTCCGTAAATTATCTCCGTTATGAAAATCAGTTTT
Source organism: Vespula vulgaris (assembly GCF_905475345.1). Lineage (NCBI taxonomy): Eukaryota > Metazoa > Arthropoda > Insecta > Hymenoptera > Vespidae > Vespula > Vespula vulgaris. Next base: position 2,470,390 of record NC_066588.1, read on the forward strand.
TCCAGTATATCTATGTGGAAAAAAAAAAGAAAAAAAAAAGAATGATAAGAAGAGAAAAGAAAAAAAGTCGTCCGAAAGTTATTTTCCTCTCTTGTTAACGACGATAAGTTTCAAATTTCAATGCGTTATCGGAAATTAGATTCAATTAATGACACTTGATATCTTAAAGCGTAAGTGTGTATGTGTGTGTGTGTGTGTGTGTGTTTGTGTTTGTTTCTGTATAATATATTTCTCGTATTGTTCCGTTCGAATTTATTTTTCGAAAAGGTGACTCTAGTGGGAATAGGAATGGGAAAAATATTTTACGATTTTATTAAAATAACGAAAGTGTTCCGTATATGAATATTCATAGCCATTCGGTATGTTCGATATTCTCTAGCTATCTAGACTGTAACACAGAGAATACAATATCCCTATAATCAAATTCAATCCTTTAAGAATCCATAGTCTCTCTGTTCGATCGATCCCTATTAAAATTAAGTATCTAAACTCGTGTATATCAAAAAAAGGAAGAGCAAAGATGCATAAGAAAAAGAAGAAGAAGAAAAAGTAGAGGAAGGGAAAAAAAAGAAGAAGCAGAAAAATAAGAGTAAGAAGGAATAGGAGAATGTAATGGTGAATTCTTGCGAAATTCCATCTTCGAAATCGTCGTTGATTATCGTACGTAATCGATACAACGTATAGACCATCTAATAGCGAGTTACCGATATCTGGTTTACTATGGAATGCGGTATTGCACCCAATAGGCTATCCGCAAGAACCAGCCCCCTAATTAAACGGCCGATTATCGCTCCGCGATCGACTAACGATATTCTATTGTCACATTGATTAACTTTCCAGATAACTATGCGGAGACAAATTTCGTGTTTTTTTTTTATTATTATTATCTCTTCGTTATTTCTTATACTCCTTTCCTCCCTCTCCTCCTTCTCCTTTGTCTTCTTCTTCTTTTTCTTTTTCTTTTCTCCTTTTATTTATATATTTTTTTTATTTATGTTTTTTTCCAATTTTTTCTTTTTTTAATTCTCTCTTTTTTTCTCACGGAAATGTTCATATAACGAGGAAACTTTGCTCCGTTGCGCTATGTGACATCCAGGAAATGTAAAAAGCTTTTTGAGTAGCCTCCTGAAGCTTTTTCCAGAGACTATCTACGTCAATCGCTTTTCGATCGAAGTTCACTCAACTGGAAGATCCTCGAAAACTTTTAAAATGTCTGTAATGGGCATAGTTATAAGGATAAAGCCGATGTAACGATCATAATCGAATAATCGTTCTTCGGTCGAACATCGGTCTCACCGAAGGAAATTACAAATTCGATGTTACTACTAGTGCTAAGCTAGTGGAATCGACTAGTACTGCGAAGGTCGATAGTAATCATTGTCGATGGGAATAGTTGGCACGATTACTACCACGGAGTTCTAAGCTAGATGAAGATTAGAGACATTCGCAATACTTGTCTGTCATTTAACTTAGAAATCATGATTCGACGATACGAATTGAATCGTTATTATTATGCAAGATTTTGTTGTATTATGAAAAAAAAAAAAACAAACAGAAACGAATATTTCTAATATCCAAAGTATAGACTTCGAGGTATCGATTTTAATAAAATAGGATTATGCGAGATGCTATTACTTGGCAATAGAGAAAGGTCAGGTTCATTAAATCGTTGACAGGTAAGACATTGATGAGCTTTCGTGTACTAGCTATTCGCTTTAGATCGTGTGCGATGTTTGTTAGCCCAGTTGCTAGCCTCAGATTTACAATTAACCGTTCGTACGCATGTAGGAATACTTCGAACTCGGGATTGAAACTAGAGTTTGACTAGGGTATACACACACAGACGGTAAAGACGACAGGGGCCAAGTCTATCATAGCAATTTAATTCTGATTCCGCTCTTCGACGTACCCATATATGATCTTAAAGGGATAACCATATCAGATTAGCAAACTTCCTTTGATAGATCACGATACGATTTATATAAATCTATATATCTATCTATCTATATATATATATATATATATATATATATATATATATATGCGATTCTATGTATCGTGATCTATCAAAGGAAGTGTGTGTGTGTGTGTGTGTGTACCATACATATATAAATGCATTCGTTAAAACATATCTGACAATCCGATTTTCCTTTGAAAGGAAAATTTTTTCATATGGGATTAAGGTAAGAAATATATTAAAGGAAATGAAAGGGGATGAAAATTATAGAACAAATTCGAAGAAGGTAGACTAATTTACGTTCTACGAAACTCTTCCCATTTTCTCGAACTCTCGTATTACGGTGTAAGTGCACGAGAATTTTGCAATCTAACTTTCAACCAAAAAAAAAAAAAAATAGAAGAAAAAAGCACGGCGCTTCTTCTTCTTCTTCTCTTCTTTCTTCTCTCTTCTCATTTTCTTTTTTTTCCTTTCCCTTTTTCTTCTTTTTTGAATTTATTTTTCTTTTTTTTTAAATTTTATTTCCCTTTTTTTCTTTCCCTTTCCTTTCCTTTTCTTTCTTTTTTTCTTCCTCCTCGCAGAACTATGGAGAAACGTCGGCCTGTCTCTGGAACGCATGATAAGGGTCGAACCTACTTCGAATAGAACATTCTCTATCCTTTTCTCGCTTAGATAACGAGAATTTCTTGTGAAAGAAGGTACCGTTCGATCGGTGACTGTTCTGCTCTTGACAATTACAGTCTCTCTCACTCTCTCTTTGCCTCGTCCTCTTCCACTTCCTCTCTCTCCCTTCTCTTCGGCACCGAGTTCACGGGATGATGACAAGATTTATAAGAAAAAAAAAGAAAAAAGAAAGAAAAAAAAATTGATTTCCTTCTTTTTCTTTAGAAAAAAAGGAAAACAAATTACTTCGTGAACGAGGGAGCAAAATTTGAAAACGGCGAAAAGAAAGAAAAATAAAAAGAGAGGGAGAAAAGAGAGAGAGAGAGAGAGACGAATAAATAAAAAAAAAGTTATGAGTCCAAAAAGAAAGATTACGAAGTAAATCGACGACAATAGTTTTTCCATGCTGATCCTTTCGACATCGGCCACGTACCGAAGGAGACACGTGGGGCGCGTCACGTATCATACATATGTCGCCTCTAAGAGAACAGAAACGAGTGTCCTCGAAAGGGAAAAACGAGATGGGAAGGGGTGGGATTTCGTTTAAGAATAAGGGAGCATCTTTGTTCGTCGAGCTACTAGCACCCCTTACTATTTTTCCGAGTCGATTCCGATGTCTCTTACGAACAAGTCCGATCACTTTTACGTTTATGCGATGGTTGAAGACTAGCCGAAACGATTGTGCTCGATTTACAATGAAATCGTTTCTCAAAGACTGATCCATTATTCATGGGGGACATTTCTTAAGGCGACAAAAGGATGTCGATCTCCTTTCATGCCTCGTAAAACAGCTTATCACGCGAAAAAGGCCCGACGAACCACCGACGAGTTTTCTTTAACAAAATGGTGTAATCTACCATAACCATTGCCAGTGTACCAAACAAACTGACCACACGCTAGAAAAGACTTTGCTCGCGAATTTAAATTTGCGACCTCGTTAAAAATATTCTAAACTTACCTCCCTCTCTCCATCCCTCTCTTCCTTTCCTTTCATCCCTTCCTCTTTCCTTCTCACTACTGGTATACATATACCTTACGTGTTTAATTACATGTATCCTTTATTTGTAAAATATACTGAAATCATAGCCACAGTGCCATAAATCATATCATAAATTCATACACCAAAAGATCTTAGAAAACTCGATAAGGTAACTAAGTAAATAGTGGTAACACGTACCGAAGATATAAGAGAAATTTCCACTATACCCATTCGTATAACGTTACCGTTGCATTTATAGCGATACGTCCATTAGACCACTTTTATAGTCAACCGTAACGAGTAAATAACTTTTACTAGGTATGCGGTTTGTATTATATGCGTTCAAACGAATACTCTTACAAGTAATTTTCTTCATTGTTCGGCCGTACTAAACGTTAAATTTTGATCAACGTTGTTTCGATATTGTTAAATATTAAGAATTTTAAGCGTTAATCTTGCTCTAAACTTTAATATCGATATAACATTTACTACGTGTGCTCGAAGGATTCAAGGATTTAATTGATTTCTTAGAGGGTCTGAGAGTAAATTTAAAAATTCAAAAAACCGATATCCCTTAGGTTTCTTTTAGGAAGGGAAAAAGTGTGCGAGAGAAAGTAAAAAAGAGAAAGAGAGGAGAAGAAGATAAAAAAAATAAAAAAGGAAAAGGAAAAGAAAAAAAAACGAAAACAAAAAGATAAGCGGAAAGAAGGAAAAGGAACGGTGATAGAATTTTAATCGTCGATCGTTCCCGCGAGAATGTCCTCTTGTTTAAAAATGGATCGAATCGAATCGAATCGAATCGAGGAAAGAAAAATAAAGGGAGACAAGTTAGTAAAACAAATAGTAGAATCTTGAAGAACCGAGATTGATGGGCCATCCTTTCTTTGGCTTCGGACTTGTAAAAATTGGTGAGCTATCTCGCAGACATTTGGATGAATAACATGAAAGAAAATTCACGGCTAACTTAAGTGGCCAATTTGTAGTGAGACCTTTGCGATTTCTTACCTCTGCAGTTTTTCATTCCATCTATCTCTCCTCTCTGCTTTCTGCTTTCAAAGTGTAAGGATATCTTAACAATGTCGATTGCCAGTGAAATTGCATTCTCTATTCTTGACTGATAAAAATTGCATTGATAACGGACGATGAATAAAAATGTAGTACCTACCACCTACGCTATGTACTAACGATGAATGAAACAAAAGGTATAACAACAAATTGGACTTATTCTCTTTATTTATCATATTTAGTTGCATTGAGCTCGAACCATTTGTTATATTTCATTTTAACGAACGCCATCACAGTGATATGTATGAACTCGTATTATCCACGAGCGTGCATTTATTATTTTCAAGGAGTTTTCGCATATCATCCATATTTAAATACGATATCATCTCATTTTGTACACGCACCCTTTCCTAGAAACCATTAAAGGTATCGCGTTCACGCTAATCTTAATTCGCCCACACGATTTAACGTCATTACCTTGTTCGTTCTAGCTTTCGTGCTAATAATTCGCGCTCGTCTCGCGTTACCTTCGTATGCTCTTTTTCTCTCTCTCTCTTTCTCTTTCTCTCTCTCTCTCTCTCTCTCCCTCTCTCTTTCTCTTTCTCACACACTCTTTCCTGACGTCAGAGACTAGAAAAATAAAAGAAGGAAGGAGAGAGAGAGAAAAAAAGAGAGAAGAAAAAAGAAAAAAAGCGAGTAGCTTCCGAGAGTCCACACAATTTTGCAACAATCGCATTACCATCGCGACAATGTTGGCCGAGCAATCTAGTCGCCATCATTCGAGGGCAGCTTGATTGATACGCCTAAAAAGTAGGCGTTAATCGATAAATCGACAACCATTAACACTAATGTGCTCTCCGTTCTGTTATTATCGAACATTACAGAGAGAAGGAGAGAGAAAAATAGAGAAAGAGAAAGAGCGTGCATGACGAAGAGTTCGTCGAACTTACTTCCTCCTTTTTCTCTCTCTTTCCCGAATTTATGAACATTTTACAAGCATTAAATCAATCGTACGAAAGAGGATCGAAAATAGAAGTGAATTTGGATTTTGACGACCGAAAATGAAAAGAACGATATATGGACGAAAACATTTTGACATTTGTCAGAGACGAACTCGTAACGATTTCGAGCGTGAAATTAATGAAACGCGTTACCGCAATGACGCCAATGAAAAAGGAAAAGAGAGCGAGAAAGCGAGAGAGCGAAAGAGAGAGAAAGAGAAAGAGAGAAAAGTGGCAGGTTTCGACGAGCGTTAATTTTTAATTAGCAACCCGAATGACTTCGAATAGCTACCGATATATTTAAAACATCACGAACAGCAGCAACAACAAGCATATTCACTCTTCGTTATCGCACTCAAATTCCCCGGAACGCGCTATCGAATCCTGATAACAATTACATTCTCCGAATTTTAAACGAACCGTGCTAATAAATAAACGTTAAAGCGACAAATGCGATAGGCGCATTGACGTTAATGCGAGCGATTTTTTTTCCTCGGATGGATCTTCAAAACCGTAGATCGTCACGAATCGTAACGTTTCTTTCTTTTTATATATATATATTTTTTTTTCTTTTTTCTTTCTTCCTTCTTCTTTCTTCACCCTTCTCCTTAATTGACAAAACAAGAACGACTGGATTAAATCGATCGAATTAAATAAAAAATAACGAAACCCATGTATGTTCCTAACCAAAAGAATAATGATTTTCGATTAACATAAAGGACAAGCGAATCTCTATGTTCGTCTAACGAGTGAATCATTGAAAAGAAAAAAATATACAAGAAAAAAAACAACGAAAAAGAAAAGAAAAAAAAAAGAAACATAGCTTTTGTCGATAAATGGAGGCTCTTTTTCAGACTTCCCTAGGAAAGGACATTAATTCGGGATAAGGTTGGAGCAACGTAGACGGCTGTCTGGCATTTTTCAAAAATGTCGAGAAAGCGCCTTCGTGCATTCCCGTCTAAGCAAAAACGAAAGCAACCCAGAACGAAAAGCAAATTTGATAAACAGGCTAGTCGGCGTCGTCTCGTTGCCGGACATGTTGCTGGTGACGTTATGCCAGCCGCAAAGGCTGAATATCCATCGGGATGACATGTGATTCGTCCTCTTATACATGTTACTTTACATGGCTAATACTAGTTTATTTGTTAAAACGTTAAAACCGAAAGACGTTCGAAATTATTTCTAGCTTTAGCCATGAAATACATTTCTTGTCTAACCGTAAAGAAATAATCTCGTACATAGTTGTCCTTAGTTTATTCTCGAATATGAAGGATAAAGTATGAATTAATAAATTTTATTCATTTACTTTTAAACGGGGAAAGAAAAATTAACAACACAAAAAATTGTTCGAATTAACCGGTACGGTTATCGATCGATCTGCATATTCAAAGAAAAAAGAAAAAAAAAGAAAAAAGGAAGAAAGAAGGAGAAGGAAAAAAAAACAATTATCTGATTGCTGATATTTATTTAGACCGTTTAGACGAATACACTCTGTTTTGTTATCTGACAATTTTGTACATCTCTCTTTTCCAACACGATTGTGCAAATAGAAGAATTGTGAAGAACCTCTCATAAAATCTCTTGACTTTTACGTCGCTCCCGTATAAGCGCTGTACTGTTTCGACAGTGCTATGCCGAGCAAAACGCTTCATTGCCACGGACACTTGTTGTATCGAGAGTCTCGAGTGCACCAGTCGGTGCACTCTCCATACACCCTTCATCCGCAACCCCCATTAATCATGCGAGATCACTGAGAAGATCGAGAACGATACCATTTTTTTATAACGAATTTTTCTTCACACATCGACAACGCATTTCGAAAATTAAATATTCGCGCAATTCGTTTGGATCTTTTTCTTTTTTCTTTTCTTTTTCTTTTTTTATTCTTTCTTGCAAAAATTTCAAAAGAAAATTAATACGTGTAATTTAAATAAAAATTACACTACGTTATATAAGGTACATCCTCTTTAAAGGTCTACCAGTGTGTTATGCACACTGGTAGAAGGATTCTTACTAACGACGTTAGCCAAGCAAGTAGGTCTGCATTGCGTGAGCAAGCTTTACCAACTATTTGTGTTTCCTGTTCGATGAAACAACCGAGAAGAGGAAAATGAGACACGCACGTCTCATGAATCGACTGACGAATGTTATTCCATGGAAAAGAAAAATGGGCCGTAGAAAATGAAAAATGAAAAAGTTTCTAAGACTCGACAAGAAAGAAAAAGAGAGAGAGAGAGATAGAGAGAGAGAGAGAGAGAGAGAGAGAGAGAGAAAGAGAGAGAAGAATCATACGTCTGCATTTCTTAGCATGCAGCGCATAAAGAAGCACGTGAGATACGATGTTATCGTTGAATAATGTAGCAACGGTAAATATTGTTCCCTGAAGTCATACCAAACGTAAGAAAGAGAAAGAAAAGTCTAAAGCAACAGAAACGTTCCTATTCTTTTTCTTTTTTCTCTTTCTGTTTCTTTATTTCTTTTGCAAATCCGACTACTCGTCGTTTTCTTTATTTTCTTTCATTTCCACATACTTATCTAATAATTACCGTTGTTTTTCTCTCCCCCCTTTTTTTTCTTCGTAATATAAATCAGGATCGTCAAGAGAGAAAAGAAAAAAAAAACGCACAAGAAAGAAACTCAAAAAAAAGAAAAGAACAAAGGAGGATGTTTAATCATTCAAATATCTAAAGATAAAATTGCGGAACCAATCGAACGATTATTGAGTATATCGATAGGAGAAAATTTGATAGACATTGGAACGATAGACATTAACGAGAGTGGACAACTAATAAAACCGAGGACATAGTATAACAAATCGATGGAAATTAACATCGAACGGAAACGTTTCAGGAAGGAGGAGTAATATTCGTTGCTTTTTATCGATCGCTTTTGTTATCTATAGGGGCCATTTCATCGGAACGAATACCCGGAGTTGATCCTTCCAGTATCGAAGAGATTACACAAACGGTAACTAACAAAACGTTAATCCTTCTCCATCGATAGAGACTAACGAATCGAAGAGAGACTTTTTATTTTCCATTTGGGTTTATTCCCCAAATCCCAAAGTTTATCCGTTTATTCGTCGATTAATAATCTTTTGATTTTCACTAAACTTAATCGATGTCCAAGCCTGAGCGACACTCAGAGGGTGTCGAGAACGGACGGTGGCTCTTCAAGTTCAGTACTTAGAGAAGGATAAAGAGGGAGAGAGATAAGAAGAGGGAGAATAAGAAAAGAGAAAAGAAAGAGAGAGAGAGAAATAGAAAGAGAAAAATAAAATAAATCTCCGAACCAAGCTGAATGCGCATCATTTGACATTGATATGCCTGGGTCCTGATCAATCACTTGAACTTTAAGAAAGAAAAAGTTTCCCCGACTCTTTGTAAAGGATAAACTACATCACGCCTCTCTCAAAACAAATTGCAAGAAAATCCTTTCGAATTCTACTGGCAAGTGCCCCATTTTAAACGTGAAATCGTGTGCGTCTGAATGGCCTACCTTAAGATAATGAAACGCGATAACAAGAACATAACGTTTCTCGAATAAAATCGATAAATATAAAATTCACAATTTTTAGAGACGATTCATGTGTGTGTGTGTGTGTGTGTGTGTGTGTGTGTGTGTGTGTGTGTGTGTGTGTGTGTGTGTGTGTGTGTGTGTGTGTGTGTGTGTGTGTGTGTGTGTGTGTGTGTGTCTTTATTACGCATAAAAAGGATGACACGATGAATCTCTAATAAAGAAGATTTTGCGATATTTCACAGAAAGGATCCATGTTCTTTTCGATTATCTTAATTACTTATGTGTAATGAATATCCACACAATGATATCGCAGGAATATTCGAGAGATTGTTTTTCTATGGAAATAATAATGAAATGAATATTTTCGATTAATTATAAATATCGGATTTCTTCTCTAACTGTTAAATTTCAATTTGACTCAACGTAATAACAAAGAAACGAACGAAATTTTATCGTAGGTCGAATAGGATGGAGTACCACTCGAAGGAATCTACTCGACTGCTTCTTATTGCTTCTCGAAAGTGAACTCTCCAGTCCAAAAGGAAGTAAATTCGACGCTCTTCGTCGATTCGAGGATACGAACCCGCATTAATTCTCGTTAGCTTACGTAAAAGCCGAAGAGTCCTTCGAGATTTCAATCTCAACGATATTTTGCACGTTATTTGACCGTTTACAAGTTGAGTTAGCCCTTTTTTATTTCTTCCTCTTCCTCTTTCTCTCTCTCTCTCTCTCTCTCTTTTTTCGTTCGGTAAATCTTGATTGGAACATTCGAGGACAAGAGACAATCTCGGTACAAAGGAAATACGAATTCGGCTATGCATCACGCGAAAAAAAGTTCGTCGTCCATTATTGGAAAATGCATCAAGTTGATGAAGATTTCAATGGCTCACCATAAAGTTTAGAACTCGACCACGACCAAGGATTTCAATTGGACTCTCTATTAGCTATCACTTATAGTCTACGATCATCCTGGTATTTCTTTTCTTTTTTCATTTTCTTTTTTTTTCTACTTTTCACCGACATCTATACTAGAGGATGGTCGTAGTAAATGTCCAAAAACCTTCGATCTTCGTGCTTTATCTTCGTTCAGTTCGTTCAGACGATCCTCGAGATGTATAGCGAATCGGGAAAAGCGTTTAAGAGGGAAAGACCGTCAGTGGAACCTGGCAAATAAATCCGGCACGCTTTTCAATCTTGCGCACAACGTACTGCTGATATACAGCTACCGTTCTACCGGTAGAATACCGTGTTTCCCATTACTTATAATCTAACGCGAATTGAATGCACCAAGCGTTGCTTTCGGTTGCGCCATAAAGATTAATGACCAAGTGAAAAACGAGACACGAGGAGTTATCCTCCTCGTCTTATGCACGCATACATACCCCATAGAATTGTTTCGAGACTAGAGAAAAAGAGAAAAATATATGAGAACGATCATATTTCGTATGAGACATTAATTAGGAATAATCCAGAACGTCAAACCGGGCGAAGCGTCGTGTCAATAAATAATTGACATGTCCGATCCGATCAAATGTGAATAATTATGTCTAACTACGACGAATGGGACAGGGGTATTACATCTTGCCGAATATTTAAACAGTTTCTCTCTCTCTCTCTCTTTCTCTCTCTCTCTCTATCTCTCACTCTCTCCATAATAGACGCAACTCGTATAAATTCCCCATGGGCTACGTCATTTCCTCGATTAATATAGATAATGTTAAAAACAGGGCTAATCTATGATCGTTATTAATGCAACGTCGTTAGTAGAGCGTGATGTTATCGAATAGTATTATATATCGTCGTATGTGATGGAATAATTGCCGATAAAAAATTAAAAAGTCGATTAGTGTTTCACGTCTATTAACGGTAGGAGATTCAATCTCCTTCGAAGTCTTACCTCGAACGAGAGTGAGAATGCCCAGAGGCATCACCAAGATGGCGACCATGAGATCGGTTATGGCGAGACTCATCAGAAAATAATTTGTAACGTTCTGGAGTTTCCTCTCCCAGGCGATGGCAAGGCAGACCAAAATATTTCCCGCGGCCGTGCCCACGACGAGAACCAGTGCTAGCATCGCCCACCAATTGTTCAGTCCCTCGTTGTCTACGTCGGTGCGCGCACCACCTCCAGCAGCTCCACCTCCTCCACCTCCTGCAGCTGTTACTACTCCTCCTACACCGGTACCGTCGTCCTCGAAAACGATCTTCAGCTCGTAATCACTCTCGTTCAATATTCTTCTCACGACCGATCGCACTGTCTCACCACCGTCGAACTCGACGTCTATCAACGACGACATGTTCTCCACTTCGACAGACTCCAGGAAGAAGCCCTCGTAAGGTTCAACTCGTTCAAGCTCGATCATTGGTATCATCGATGCCGGAGTCATCGCTCAAGGACGCCAGTTTCAACACGATTCTTCAATGACACAACACTCTTTTCTCTTTCACTCTTTCTTCCTCTCTCTCTCTCTCTCTCTCTCTCTCTCTCTCTCTCTCTCTCTCTCTCTCTATCTATCTATCTATCTATCTATCTATCTATCTATCTCTATCTCTTTATCTTTCTTACTCTCTCTTCCTCTTTCCTTCTAACTCTGCCTCTTCTTATTCTTCTCCTTCTTCTTCTGCTTCTTCTCCTTCTCTTAAGAGATCAACGCACTCAGAAATATTCGCCTTCTATCAAAACTTGGCTCCTTTCTAAGAAGACACCAACAAAACAGCAACGACGTCCTTCACGACGAACTTTTAACGAACTCGGTAAGACGATATTGTTCCAAAAGCTCCGCCCTCGTCTTTGCCATTCCAACGCATCCTAATCCTCTCATAATTCGTTCGATCAATCGTTACGCCGCTGAAATTGCAATTCAAATGTTTCACTCGTTTCCCTACTTTTTCTTTATTCTTCTTCTTCTTCTTCTTGTTCTTCTTTTTTGATTCTTTTTTTCGTTCCTTTTTTTCTTTTCTTTCTTTTTTTTCAGATTTCGATTTTTCTCTCCCCTTTATCTCTTTTCTTTCCTTCCTTTTCATTTGTTCAATTTTATATACGCGAAAAAACGTGCCGACGCTCCGAGCGACCGTTAGCTTCACACTAACACACTAACAACAGCAACGCGTAGCACGACTATGAAAAATATCGCTAACCCCCTCCCTCCCCCTTCTGTTGCCCCTTTCTTCTTCTGAATTTTATTTCATCCCGTTCTTTTCACGATGGAACACGATATTTACTTTTTTCTTTCTCTTTTCTTCTATTTTTTTCTCTTTTTCTTTTTTTTTTTTTGCTTTTTTACCCTCCCTGCGGTTACGAAAAAATGCCGGGCGGTAACGAGACCGTTGCAACCGGATAAAACGAAACATTTTCGCTAAGAGATATTACCTTCTGCGTGCTTTGAAAATATCCGAAAAGCGTGTCGAAATCGACGTTTCGACGAAGAGAAAAGCCTACGATCGGATTTTAACCGCCATTTCAAAATTCGATATACGTAATTTAAAACTTGAAATGGAATGAAAAATTTTCGATTATCCCAAAAGGAATCGTGAGATAATAAAAATGTTTGATCGAACGATATTTCGTTCCTTAATTAATTTTCTTAATCATTTTTTTGTAACTTTAACTTTTAGGAATAATATATGTATTTTATGCGCTTCATTATATTCTGTTATATTTTGGTTTACAATATTTTAGGATATTTATCTTGGCTGATACATTATATATGAAAATAACGAGTTTTCTTGTGATACTACCAAGTTTAGAATATACATATATATATATATATATATATATATATATATATATATATATACTATTTTATAATAATTCGTTGAATAGAACATTCAAGGTACAAGATACCCTTAAATTCGTAACAAGTGCACTTTATTGCAAGAACATTTGTATTCTAATCGCGATATTAAGGAAATATCGAAGCTTGAAACAATAATAACTTTATGATCACGTTGTTACGTTATCACGGAACCAAACGAAACAAGAGAAGACAAAACGAAAATAAAAGAAAAAAGAAAAAAAAAATAAAAGAACGGCTTTCGTCGGTAGAATTTCTAATCGGTATACGCACTAATCCAGGAACAATACTCGTTCTACATTTATACGCGTCCTCGAGGTATCGATATCGGACATAAAGGAATTATGGATAAATTGTATCGGCCGAATTCACGTTATTTCGTTCGAATTGCCATAGATCACTACGAGGACGAAAGATCTATACGTAATATTTTTTCCTGTCCTGCATCGACGTAACCTGTTGAATCAAATCGATCGTGCTTTTATCGCACGACTGACTTATCACAATGATCGCTGAAAACATTGATACGACATATGATCAGGGCAGGTATGAAAAAAAAAAGAGAAAAAGAAAAAAAAAGTAAAAAAAAAGAGAAAGAGAAAGAGAAATAAAATTGAGATATGGAAATTGAAAAGAAAAAAAAACACGTCCACGCGCGAGATAAAGAAAGATAGAAATTAATTTTTTAAACGTTTACGCGGGACGATTCGAGGAAAAAGGAAGAAAGAAAGAGAAAGAACAAAAAATTGTAATAAAAGGTAACAGCAACGCTACAGAATAAAAGAAATACGGGAAATTACGAAATTACGAAATGCAATAACGTCAAATGACATCAGTCAAATTTACGAATTTGCAATCGGAAAATTTAACCGACTAGACAACCTGCGGAATACTGTTTTGTATGCAAATATCAAGGCTCGTATCGGGTATCGATCGCGCATCAGAAAATTACCTGAGCTCGTACGCACGTGAAATGCAGTACCCTTCGAATAAACAAGGGATATTATATATAGGCTCGACGGTATGTTCTCGTGTTGTAGTTATATTGCTAATGAAAAAAGAAAGAAAGAGAGAAAGGAAGAAAACAGAAACAGAGGGAAAAACACGAAAAAAAGAAAAAAAAAGAACAAAATATCAAGAATCGAAAGGAACGAATAGAAGTATCGAATTTATGTTAATTAAGTTCTTTTTTTTTTCTTTCAGTTCGTTTGTAAAATATTTTTACAGTTTTATACCATCGAACGTATTCAATGAATTGAAAAGGCAAACGTTAATCATCTGAAATTAAATAGTTCGTTTTGTTCTTTACGATATTATAGTATGTTAAAAAAGAAAAAAAGAGAAAAAAGAAAAAACTGTTAAATAACCGATGTCTAATTTTCAAGATAAATCAATTCGTCTCTCGTTGAACGATCAACGAAAAAACCGTGGTCAATTAGAAATAAGAGAAATACAGTGTAACTATATTTGGTATATTACGTGTATTGTTTGTCGAACAAAAGAGAGAGAGAGAGAGAGAGAGAGACACTAACGAAGAAGATACCAAAAAGTTGAATGTTCGCGTAGGCGAACACGATATTTGTTTTTACAATGCTACAAACTGGAGCAAAAGGCAAAAACGTTGGACTTGTTCGTGGTTCGTATCAAGTATTATATACATGAAATAAATTTCCTCTGTCTCTCTCTCTCTCTCTCTCTCTCTTTCTTTTTCTGCTGTGTAAGGTTTATCAAGCTGCGAAATTGTAGTAGCCGATAACGCATGTTAAATTAAAACGTTCAATGTTCGCGCGTTATTAATGTCTCTCGCATGTTGTGCTAACATAGTATGTATAGCCACTTTCGAATAATTAGAACGGTAGAAACATATATTACGAGAAAATAGACGATTAGTTCGTGTTACGTATATAGTTAACGTCTGACTTGGCAATGGCCCATTACTACTTACAAGTTTCGATTCTTAAAAAAAAACACCGCAAGACAGTTTTTTAATTACATTTTTTTAAAGGGAGACGATTCTTTGTTTATTTTCTTGTTTATTTTCTTTTTCTCTACTTGCTCCTTCCTATTCTTCCTCTTTCTCTAAAATTCTATACAATAATTACCAACATTTTCAACTCTCTTGTCGATTTCACCGAAAGATAGATCTTGGAAATTGGTAAAACAACTTGAAATATGTAAATGAACGCAGTTAGAGTAAGTTTTCTCGTGGCACACAAGCCTCGAGAAAAATATAAAAAACTTTTAAATTCACCGTAGGAAACTTTGTTTCCTTCGACGATCCGATATCTCACGCCAGTAATTAACATTCTCAATGCAGATTGATCCGAACTTTTCTCAACTTTTTTCTTTCGTCTATCTCCCTTTCTTTTCTTTCTTTTCCTTTCTTTTCTTTTCTTTTTCTCTTTCTTCTTTTTTGTTTATCTTCTTTTCTTTTCTCTTTCTTTTCTCTTCAATCGAAACAACGCGAGGAAGCGTTGAGATACCACAAAACTTATATACGTATGTAAATACGAAATTTTTTTCTTTTTTCTTTTTTTCATAATTGCTTATTTAAAAGAGAACAATGAAATATCATAATTCGTTTCACGAGATCTAACAAAAAGAATACATCAAATACTTATTTCCAATTAATCAGCGTCCAATCGATCATTCAACTACACGAGTATCGAAGTCACGAATACGTAGTTGAAAAAATATTTAGCATGGATCTTTCGGTGGAAAAGTTTTAATTCGATGTCGGCAGCCCTTTCCAACCTTTCGATTTACCGATCGATATAACTCGGTAACGAAAGAATTATCATCAATCATCGCGTACTAAACGAGAAAGATTTGTCCGAGCCGTTGCTTGCTTCTGATATTTTGAAAATTCATTTGTAAAATCTACGAACATCGTCCTCCTGACCTAATCCCTCTCAACCCTGTAGCCCGAAAAATCTTTCTTTCTTTTTCCTCTCTTCGAAAAAAAAAATAAATAAATAAAAAAGAGAGAAAGAAAAAAGAAATAAATAAATAAGGAAACGATCGCTCAGCGAACGTCGGAACGTTGAAGAAAAAAAAAAAAAGAAGTAAAAGAAATCGTACTTTCACCGTGATCGAAGCAATCAGAAAGTAAAGCAAGGATCGATCGCCACCTCGTTGGTATCCGGCGAACGATCCTCCGCAAGTATTTCCAAGTTCCTTCGAGACGACATATAGATGATACATGTGTGCCGGTAGTGCGCGCGCTCGCGCGCACTGATCGACCTGTCTCTCCTTGAAGAATTGTACTTAAGATAAAGAATGTTAAAGAAAATAAATAAATAAATATCAATTAGATCGATATTATTGAAATCCTTCCGTCTTTCTCAGTTTAATCTCACCCTGTCTATCAATCGAACAAACAATTTCAATGAATTTTTCACGAACGAAATGTTTCAACATTTACGAATCGAATTATAATAATTGACGCGACGATCGACACCGAAGAAACGACAACGACGACAACGACGACGACGATCCACTCCTGATGTCTTATCGCGGACTACTAGCCCACTGGCCCTCATTCCTTCCCCTATCCTTCCTTTCAATCCCACCCCTAACGTTCTCTCACCACCAGTACCAGCACCACCACCACCACCACCACCACCACCACCACCACCACCCCTACTACCACCACTACCACCATCGCTACCACTACTATTACCACTAGCAACAACGTCGTCAACGTACTAGCTGAACCACCACCAACACCACCACCACCACCATTCTACTACGATCTCGTCCTTATCATCCCCTACAAAAGCCGAGCCAACATACATTCAAAACGCGCATGATGCACCGGTGCGCGCATCCTTTCGATGCGCAAGCGCTCACTCCCCAAAGTATCCTCCGGACTGCCCACCAAATTCACGCCAGACACCTGTTCGGTCTTCGAACGTGACCTTCTTTTTATTCTCCTTACCACTAACTTCTTTTCTTACTTCCTTTTTTCTGCTTTTCTTTGTTTCTTGTTTATTTAAAATATTTACCATCGAGACTGGAAAGAATGTTTTTTCTAGTCTCGATATAATCTCGGTATAGATGAGTATTTTTATTTTATCTGTCGTATTTTTTGAAATTCAATTTTTTTTTCTAATTGAAATGACTCGATTCAATCGATTTGTATTATATAAGATATTTATAAAAAATTATAATTTTTATTTATTCGTACGCTGTATAAGCTTTACGAAGATTATATAAAATTAATGGAAAAAAATTGGTAAATAGAAATATGACCGAGCCGTTATCTGATCGTGCGTTATTCATATTCGTTCGAATATTTTGTTTCTGCCGTGCCTCGAGCTATGCAACACTCCATACTTCGTCGATAATTGCACCGGCGAGCGCCATCTATCAGTAAGCAATTTTTTAAGCCCCTATGGTATGCAACTGGTTCATACTCATAGTAACGCGTGTTGCTTATTAACAGGGGACGAGGAAGGCTTAAAAGGAAGAAATTTTTTTTTAATAATAAATGGATCAATCTTCTCTGTCCGATAGATTGTTAATTCGATTTAAAGTTTTATTATTAAGAGGACACTGTATGCTTTCACGTTATCGTTAATTAAGATAAACGCTAATGAAGACTAAAATTGAGTTCGCTACGATCGAAACTGGAAAAGAGAAAGAGAGAGGGAGAAGAGAGATAGAGAAGTTTATCGGAAGTGTTGAATACGGAATGCGATACAAAGCGGAATCTAACACCTAACACCAACTTATGATCTCTACCAACAGCATACTCGGAATTGCTTCAGAGAATTCCGCCGAGCATTCGTAGACTATTACATGCATGCATGTGCGAGTTAAATCGTGTGCAGCTGCTATCATCGCGAACTACCAAACGAGATCTTTCAGATTCTGCAACGAGGATGGTTGCGTACAAGAAAACGCGTTCGCGTTATTAAACGCATCACGGCAATCTGCTGTCTCGTATCTCGACCGTAATAATTCCTTCTCGCGTCTTCTTAAATGAAGATTAATGCGTTATATATTAGTTTTGTTTAAAATATTAAATCCTTTACAAAAACGGACGTTCGTTTGTCTTTCAATTTTTTTCTTTTTTGTATTTCTTTCTTTTTTTTTTGACTCTTTTCCATACGAGAAAATATGTGTTTGTTTTTGCGATCAATTCTATTTTTCCTTTCTTCCGTTTATGAAGAAAATTTTCTATTCTCGAAGTTTCTCGATGAAAATTCGTTTTCAGCGATTTGTACGTAGAAATGGAAAAATTTTAATACCAATCGAATTATTTCCAATCGAAATACAACGAAGTATCGTGCACCGATCGAAACGATTTAAGGATTGAAACGACTAAAAATGAAGACTTGTAACGTGCTTAGTCGATAAATACGTGTAAGATAAAGATAAGAGTCTCCTTCGGCATTTCGTATAAATCCAAAGTAAAGTACATCAAACTTTTGTACTTTATCGGCCAGCTACAGGTTTCGGAATTCGGTAAACTCGAGTTCGAGTGAAGTTGAAATGGCTAGGTCTTTCGTATTAGCGAAGACATCATTTCGAACTTGATGTTCTCTATACGCACACATATATGTACACATTAATTAACTTCACTATTAGAGTAAACTTTACCATTATCTTCTATAATGCCGCTTCGCAGTTACTAGAAAATACATGTAACATCGTCCGATCGAAATTCTATAAAAAGTTCAAAACCTGCAAATGAAGGCATTATTCTTTTTCCTTATCTTTTTTCCCCTCCTATCTTTCTTTTTTCTTTTTCCTCTTTATTAATTTTTCATAAAAATACATTTAACGCGATACATTTATATTTTCTAATCTTAAAGGAATTTCTATCGATGATCTTCGAATTCGTCCATGTGTGTATGTTAGAACACATTTATTTATTGTCTGTAACGAACGAATATTTATTCGATAGCGTATACCTCATTTAATATTATCAGATGCAGATTAAATGTTCCGACACGCGAAAGTGCATCGAAGTGAAAAATAATCAGAAAGAAGGAAAACGTGGAAACGAGAGAAAGAGAGAGAGAGAGAGAGAGAGAGAGAGAGAGAGCAAATGAGAGAGAAAGAGAGAATGAGAGCAAAAAAGAGAGAGAGAGAGAACACATTTGAGCCCAAGAGTCGAGTGCTTCGTTCTCGAGGCCAAAATTTGCATAATATGCCTCGATCGGTGTGGTTACGACGTCGCTTAAACACCGTTAAAGCGACATTAGATTTTCGATCGACGTATCCTCGAGTTTGGAGTGCTTTCTCACCGAGTAGTAACCTCTTTGAATTCTTTCCCGAACATCGAATTATCCGATACGATATCGACTATCGAATAAAAAAATTTTCCTATATCTTTATAACGATCTAAAAAGTATCTTGAAATTTCTTTATTCAAAAGAATGAAAAACAAACGAAAAGTACGAACAAGAAACTTTTCTATCTTTTATACAATGAACTAATTATCGATTCTATTAACGAATCGGAACGTTACTGATAATTAATTTCCCAAGGTAAACGATTAATCCAAACCGTCAGATTGACGAATAAAGACTACAAAAAATATTATCTTTTCTATAATATAATACAATTTAACGGTTTAACAAAGAAAAATATGATTTCGAGGTCGTTGATCGTACTCAACGCTTCAATATTATTGCTACTTTAAGCGAGGAAAGCAATTGACAATGTTTAATATCTCATTGGCGTTCCCTTTGTTTTGCCGGCTCTTTTGAACTTTTTACAGATTCGACGTTATTCAATAGCCGAGAAATATATCAATCAACAATAATTAGAATATCTCACTTTAATTATTCTTTCGTATTCATAAGGATATCGTTAAGATGTTACGAGGAAAGATACGATTGAAAAGGGAAAAGGATAAAGGGGAAACGATAGCTTCGTGAAAAAGAAAAAACAGAAAAAAGAAGAAAATAAAAAAAGACAAAATAATAATAATAATCTCGACCCGATTTTTCTATTCGATATTCTGAAACTTCTTGACGATGCATGGAAACAAAACCGTCTCGGATTTGACCTAATTTTCGTTATTGACCGCTTCAATGTTCTCGAGTTAATTAAACATTCTCGAACTGTTTAGAGAAGCTCTAAAAACATCTCAATGAACATCTGTGGTAATGATTTTTTTATTTACATGTACAAACCGAGATAGTTGGAATTAGAATACGGCTTGGTTTTATCCATAATACCAAATCCATCGAAATATCGTACATTAAATTCGTTAAGGTAACTGTATCACATTTCTGGAGTCGGACATCTAGTCGCTTCAAAATCCATTGGGTTCTGACGATGGACAATCTAATCCTGCTAAGTAAGTTTAACGCTTTCTCGTGGAAACGATATAACGTGTTACACGGTACCTCCATTACCAACCTGGTGTCGCGTGCAGCTTCCAGTTCCTACATCCCCGAGGACGCGACTAAAACGGAGGATTCACGAAAAGGTCGTCGATCGATCATGATTCCTACCCTCGCACACACTCGAACATTCTCTCTCATTCTGTGAAAGCAAATAAAATAAAACGTTTCAAAGTTCCATAAAAATTCTTAATTATTCGAACGTATTTTCTTTTCTTTTTTATTTTTATTTTTATTTTTATTTCTTTATCTTTTTATATTCACGTTCTCTACAAGAGACTTAAATTGTTGACACAATTCTGATTTCGTATCAAACGATTTCTTTTATTTTTTTTCACAGCCTGAAAGTAGACTTCTCTTTATACCTCGTTGATAATGCCGCTCGAGAATGTCATCTGCCCCTTACGATATGCAATACCTTCGAACACATATGTATTACGTCTTTGCCTATCACTAAGGAACTGAAAATATTTCCTTAGTTATTCTTATTCTTGAAAAATCTATTTTATATACAACAATATTCGACCCGTTCCTTTTTTCGCTCTTTTCATCGTACCTTAAAATATCTCCGGGTCTCAATGCACCTCATAAAACTTTCATTCCTGAATGGCATTACGTAGGTATATCATCGAAGCGAATTGTACTTTCTCAGTTTCCAAGTTTGATGAAGCTACTTTTATCTTCCTGCGCGAATAAAATGGGAAAAAAAAATATAACGTTACTTTGAGGAAAGGACATATAATCGGACGAAGGCGAGGATGATTTAATGAAATATCACAATATCGCATTTCCACGGCACAAAACGATCGGTTTTATCTTATTAGAAATACGAGTAACAAGGATCAAAGTTAAAAGGACGATTCGTTTGCATTGGTGTTAAAGTCAAAGAAATTCTTTGGGATAACGACGTTAGATATATTCTTAATTGAGAGTATCGAGTATAGATTATTCCAGGAAAAGAAAATCTTATTACAAAGCATATTAAATCTCTAACGAAAAATTCAAGACTCCGTTAACTTTTCATCCTTTTCGAATTTAGTTAGTTTATATTCTGATTCTCGTTCTATTCTCTTCTCTTCTTTTTTTTTCTTTTACTCTTTTTTTTTATTCGACCATTTTAACTATCGATGTCAATTAATTTTAATTATTAGACTGTATAGTTTAAAACGAATGGAAAGGGTTTCTCACTTACTTCCTATCGTTGCGAAAATCTTTCATCGGATTTAAGAATACTGTGATGTCTCTCGGCATGGGGTACGATTATAAATAAAAAAAAAAGGTAAAAAAAACGAAACAAAAAAAAGGATAAAAAATTTCCTTCGCTTGGTGCAAATGCTCGTTCATTTATAAAGTTTCCTGGCCGCAATGGATTTCTCATCGATCATCCATGACACATTTCTATACATACGCATATACATTGTATACTTACCGTTTTAGTAGATTCACAGAACAGAAGATACGTTCCTTTAACCCTCGTAATGCTTTGCATCGAATATGCGCATCGCCGGAGGAAAATTTTCCATTCAATTACATTAGGATGTCGAGATCGAAAATTAATTCGCAAAAGCGATTGCGCTGAATCGAAATATTGAAAAATGTCGTACGAACGTTATCTCGTTATTTGCAAAAAGTTTTAATATTTTACATTCTTTTTTCTCTCTTTTTTTTTTTTTTTTTTTTTTTCTTATAAATCGAGTTCATATAAAAAGAAAATTTAATTTTCACAACCACGAATATAACATTTTCAGATTTATCGAAATGGTCCTACCCAAGTGTACGTAGAAGAAACCTACAAGTAGCTTCGAAAGCATGTAAATGGAAATTGTTTTGAACTCGATTATCAGAGTAGAAAGGCAAGACCCGATATCGAATACTTTCCCATATATATGTGTATATATATAGTGTTATATACATATATATATATATATATAGTTTCATATAGTGTTTTATATATATATATATATAGTAATATAGTTATATCATATACATACTTATGTGTATTACATACATACATATATATATATATATATAATATATATTTAATATATATATATATATATATATATATATATATATATAACAAACGTATAGTGTATGTAAAGGATGCATATGGGAGGGATGCGCGTGCGTGTGTATAATAATGTTGCTGTTTGCTAACTGGAGATTTGATCACAATTCAATTCGGGAAAATAAAAGAACATTTGCTTCTTTACAATTAATACTGTAAAATATTATAGTTATTTTTTCTATAACAATAATTTTAACAATAATTACAACATAAAAGTTATATGAAAGATATAATTGCATCCTATTTAATTAACAATAAATAAATGATCGAACATTATTTACAATATATATATATATATATATATATATATATATATATATATATATATATATTTATATATATATTTATATTACAGAATATAATCCTTCGCCTTAATCTTGTAAATTTATAATAAATTAAGAGATAAATTAAGTCATAGTTATAACGAAAAGTGAATCATAAATATAAAATGCAGTTGAATGTAATAAACAGATGGTTAATGGGTCAATATTTGTCAGTAGCTACAAAGAATTAATTATTATGTAGCTCATTTGTATTACTGATATTAACTTTCTGGTTGTGTATAATTAGAATTATCTTCTATATTTATATTACATGGAATATATTCATGGCTTGATACCTACAAGAAAAATTATTTTAATAAAAACAATTATATTTCTTATCCATCTAGGAAAAAACAAATTCACTTACAGAATTTACAATGATTTGTCTTCCTTCTTCTAAATTAAGACCATCCATATCCTCTGTTGTTAAAATAATAACAGAATCCTCTGGTATGCTATTTTCATCTATATATGTTACTGGAATTTCTGATGCAACCTATAATTAATTATAATTATCTTCTATTACAATCTTAAAATATATTATGAATATATTACCTCACAATATGTAAAATCTGAGGTTTCTTGTTTTGGTTTATCTGTCATATTTGATGTTGTTTCAATGGTTCTTTGTTGCTTTTTTTTATTTGGTAATCTCTCCGATTTTTTACTATCCTGTTGTAACCGCCTCCATATCGTAGTCTTTGGTATATCATAAGCCATAGATGCCGCTGCTTGAGACATTTTCCCTCCTTTACAAGCAGCTACTGCTTCTTCTAATCTCGATTTTTTCAACTCCTCGTTTTCTGTTTTACGTTTTTTCCAAAATGAAAGTGGCAACTTGCCTTCATCTACTAATCTTGCTTTGTCCCTAAATAATGTTGTCTTGGGTATCTACAGAATAAATATATAAAAATAGAAACATATATCAATGAAATACATAATGGAATTAAATATGAAATTACTTTAAATTCAAGAGCAACTTTAGTTAAATTTTCTCCTCTTTCTAAAGCTTTAACAGCTGCTTCACGTTTATCCGAACCATAAGATCTTTTCATTTCCGAACGTAAAATTTGATAGCCTTCCTTTTGTATACGTCTCCATAATACAGTTTTAGGAATACTGAACATTTCTGATGCATGTTGCAGACTAGAACCACCTATAATAATCTTACAATACTCTTATCATTTGTTTTAATGAAAAAATAATACAAACGATATGACGGATACTAACCAATTACAGCATTAATCGCTGCTTTCATACATTCTGCAGGATATTCATTCCTAGATGCATTTAGATGTATACCCAATGCTTTAGCACGCATGTATAATGTCGAACGTGGTATATTATGTTTTGTAGCTGCTTCTATTAAAGTTTGACCAAGTCTTAAATCATTAATAGCTGATGCCAA
This sequence comes from Vespula vulgaris, assembly GCF_905475345.1. Taxonomy (NCBI): domain Eukaryota; kingdom Metazoa; phylum Arthropoda; class Insecta; order Hymenoptera; family Vespidae; genus Vespula; species Vespula vulgaris. Next base: position 2,494,471 of record NC_066588.1, read on the forward strand.
CATATCGTCGCTATATTCTCTTTTAATTGCATCGCGTCTTCTTTTCCTTCTTTTATTTAAAAGGGAATTATCTGTCGTTTTTTCCTCTGCTTTTAAATTTCCTACTTCATATTTATCACTTAATGCGTTCAATTCATTTTCATCTGTTTCATTTATTTCAGGTATAGGATCAATATTATCTTCAGTGACATCTTTATTGTCAATAACAGTATCACTTTCTTCTAGATCATCAATCTATAAATATGCGTACATACTGTAGATAGATTATACAATTTTTGATTACTATAAGATTTTTATGCAAAGAAAGAAAAAAATATACAGACCTCAATAAGACCACATATTTTTAATGACCGTGCAGCATCCAATACGCTATTAATATTTTCTACTGGAATACGTACTTCTCCATGATAGGTAAATTCAATTATTGATTTTATATCCTGAGCAGATATATCACTTAATATTATAGTAGGATGATCTTCATTTACCTGACTCAGAACTTCCTACATCGTAATAATAATAAAAAAATTACATCAAATACAAACCATTGCAAGTTTTGTTTATGAATGTTTCTACGTGTAATAATTTTTATATATTTTATATTTTTAATAATAAATTTTATTATAGATTGTTCTTTCAAAAAAATAGAAACATAATTCGCAAAATATTTTATATGTTTAAAATTGTGTCAAATTCAAATACACACTTAGCAGATTTATTTACTTGAAATAATGTGCTGCAGGCTGATAGAACAATGCGATGAGCATGAATACGTTCTCCTGCTGCTGAAAGTGTAACATCCACCATACAATCATCTTCCAATAATTGACGAATTACATCAGATAAATGATTCTGATAATCATTCCATTTGAAACAATAACTCTGGTTAATTTCATTTTGACCAGCAACTTCGCACATGCCGTTTCAATTTCGTTTCCTTTCCAATATTTCAAGATAGCTTATGGATCCGGAATTCGGAATAGGACTGCAACGTTGACACTAAAATTATTAAATTTCCCTTTAACTATAATACGACCATAAACCAAAGACACTCTAGATACACAAAACTCGCTCCGTTTTTTCTTGTGCTTAGTTAATTGCCCTCTATCAAAAATTTCAATATATTGCTGTATGTAATTACATTTAATTGTAATTAATTTACTATCATTTTTATGATTTTTATTAATAGAAAGGATCAATTACAATATTCCATTTTTTTTTATTCATATAAAAGAGGACAAAAATGAGAAGCTTGAATTAAGGCTATTTTCGATGAAAACATTTTGAAAAAATATCTCTTTATCTTAAATATAGTAACACTTTAATAGAAATTAACATATTTCCGAAAATTGAATAAAAGTAAGTGAAAAAAGTGTGGCCCTTGTTATCACAGAATTTCAAGGATATAATACCCCTATATTTATTGCGTATCTTATCTGAAATAAAAATTTTATTGTTTGACGATGATAGAATGGATATTTTAAGTCATGGTTTCGACGGAGATTAAAGATATATTAGCAACGTCAGCATCAATATGTACAATTTTACAATTTTTAGCTGGCGTGTAAGTAACAAATTATTTAAAAAAAAATTTTATAGAATCGTATCTTATTAAATCAAATAATAATTTTGTAATGATAATATTTTTTCTTATCTTATCCAAGTTAAATTAAAAATTAATTTCTTTTCCGCGTTCATTTTACTCTATATATATATTGTTATATTTTATAAATAAGATTTTTATCTATATTTATGAATGTTAAGTTGAATTTTATGTAAAAAATATTTTTTACAGGTTAGTTTGCAGGAAATATATTAAAAATGGTACAACTGGCGATTCTTCAAGTTTAGCATTTATAACGTGTTATATGTCGTATGTATATTTACTTTATATATTTAAAAATAAATTACATAAAAAATTATAATTAATGTATATTTAAATTATAGTATATTTAAATAGTATATATTTAGTACATAGTATATTTAAATTAGTTTGTATTCTCAATTAATTTGGTAATTTTTATAGATGTAGCTTGTGGCTGAGATATGGACTCTTAATTGGTGATTCCTTTGTAGTATTAGTAAATATTTTTGGAACAATATTGCAAGTATGCTATGTTCTTATATTTATCCTATACAGTGTAAAAAAATCAGTAACACTGAAACAGTTTGCAGCAGCAACTTGCTTTCTTGCAGTCATTTATTTTTATGTTGCTTATGAAACAAATAAAGAAATTGCTGCAAAATATATTGGTTTAATAAGCTGTAGTGTTACTATTCTCTTTTTTGCATCACCTTTAGTTATGTTGGTAAGCAATAAATTTTATACATTATATTGCTTTTTATTTTTTTTTATTTTTTATTTTTTTATTTTTTTATTTTTTTTTTTTTTTTTTTTTAATAAAGATTAGATATTTTTACATTTATATACATATAATAAAAAATAATTTATAAAAAGAATATTACATATAGATATATAAACATGTAAATAATAATGTTGAAATTTGTTACAGACTCATGTCTTAAGGATCAAGAACACAGAAAGCTTACCATTTCCAGTTATATTAGCTTCTTTAATAGTATCTTGCCAATGGTTTGCATATGGTTGCCTAATCAATGATCAGTTTATCCAAATGCCGAACTTTATGGGTTGTATTTTATCTGCGTTTCAATTATCTCTATTTTGTTTATATCCCAATAAACGAGTCGATCAAACACTTTTAATATAAGCAAATATTGATCAAACATATATGATATAACAATGTGTGATATAAGCAAATATGGAGATTATATGTTCATAAGTAAATATTCAAGATAAAATTAAGCTAAATACCAAATTATAAAATATTTATTCTAATAATAATTTATTTATCTTTATATTCTTTAGACATAAATGTTGACACTAAGCACATATTTATTGAATGTAATTAGTGCGTTTATGTATTTCATAGAAATTTATTTTAAAAAATTAGAAATATGAGATAACATGTAAATATATAATAATTTTACATAAATATTATACAAAGTGTTTGTACTTGATATTTTCTATCCTCTACATGTCTTTCGTATTTGAAAATAATTCGAATATAATCGTGCGATTTGAGATTTTTATTTTTCAAAATATCGAATTATTAAATAAATTGATCTTTGGACAAAACTTATGACTAATCTCTTCTTTTGAGTTGAGTTCTGTATAACGATATATAATTACATCATTATAAAAAATATACATTTAAAAAATTTTAATCTGTCATCTATATATGTGTTTGTTAGATGTTGCAATAGCTAAATATATCGTTTCTTTTCTAACTTTGTAATATACCAATAAATGATAACTTATTCCGGAATGTAGTCATAGGATTGGTGTAAATATTTAATTCAACTAATAAGTGTAGTTTTAAAAAATCAAAGGTTATTTCATGTTTGATCATCGATATCGTTTCAAATGAAAGCTTAATATCGATTAAAAATCCATAAATTAATGATCTAATCTTGACAATATATTCGTAATATTTCTCTGTTGGCAAAATGGATAGTCATGAGTTACATAGACGTTAAAAAAATCATACACTCTTATATAGTCGGATATTTATACTTCGATACCGAGTTATTTTTATAATTAAACTTAGAATAAATATTCGCAAAAGATTCGAAATAGTTATTAACCATTAAGAAAATATGTTTAAACGTATAATAATTGTGCATATTTATACGGATTAATAAATGTTGATATCAGTGGTGATCAACTAAGTTGACAAATGTATGGTGCTTTTTTTTATTAGTGCTAATAAATTCGAAGAATGTAAAAAATGTTATGACAAGCATTATATGCAAAGTGTTTATAAAATGCAGGTCAAATGAAAGCTCATTATCATTATAATTTGGTATTCTTATCATTGCATACATTCATTATTCCGATTGAAATTTCTTCGATTTAACCTACAAAAACTACTTAATGCTTACAACAATATACATGGACGTTATAACAGTTTTAACAATTACGACGCATTTTTCAAAATGTTGGAAGGACTTGTAGCCTGGGTATTAAATACTTATTTAGGAAAATATGTAGAAAATTTAAATACAGATCAATTAAGTATTGCACTATTGTCAGGTAGGTTAATGTTTTGTTATAATAATTTTCTTAAGCACTTATATAAATACAAAGTTTTTGTTTAAACATTTTTTTAAGTATATATTTTATCTATATTATATGAAGTATTAGCTTTATCCTTGTTTTTTTTTATCATCAATGTGACATTAATATAAAAGCAGTTATGTTCTGTGTCAGATAAATTAATGCTGAAGACTACTGAAATAGTTTTTAAAATTCATTTTAATTAATATATATATGTGTGTATATGTATATATATATTTGTATATATATAGATACAAGTATTATATCTTTTCAAATTATTACACGATATGAATCAATAGCTTTATAATAATATAAGAATCACGTACATGTTGTTATGTACATTTGTTTGCTTTTAGGAGAAGTAGAATTGGAAAATTTACCTTTAAAGCGCGAAGCATTGCGTCATATTGGTTTACCAATTGAAATTAAATCTGGATTTATTGGAAAAATTAGATTACAAGTACCAGTTAGGCAAATAAGGACTGCATCATGGGTTATAGCAATAGAACAATTGTATGTAGTAATAGGACCAATTTCTATTGATGAGGTAAAAGAATTTATTCTATTATTTATATTTTTAATATGATTTTTATTAAAATATATAATTTTAACAATATAATTGACTTTAATAGTATGATAATGAAGCAGAGGAACAAGCGCTTTTGGAATATAAGCTTAATCGATTAGATTCTTTAGAAGCAAGATGGAGAGCTGATACAGATAGAGATCCTGGTTATTATGCTACTAGTTATAGTTCTTGGTTGAATTATGGCACTTCGTTAGTAACAAATATTATAGAAAATTTACAATTAAATATAAAAGATGTTCACATAAGATATGAAGATGGATTGACATTATCAAATGGTAAATTTTTTTATTAATTAATAATTAATAATATTTCTAATAAATAATTATATATATTTATATGTATATGGATAGATGGTGCCATTACTTTGGGTATTACAATAGGTGCATTAACTGCACAAAGTTGTGATGCCAGTTGGATACCATGTTCCACTTCATGGAATCTTACAGATGCATCATTTAAACTTATGGAACTTGATAGACTTTCTATTTACTGGAATTACGTAAAGAAAGAACAGCTTTTTAGTCATCTTAATCTTGGTGATTTAGCTGTATGTATCATAACAAGATATCTAATTTCTAACATATATATATATATGATGTTTATTCCTTGTGTTTTTTTTTGACTAATGTTAATTAACAAATAGATTGCTATGAATGAAACAAAAAGTTTAATTAGAAATCACATTTTATCACCTGTGAGTGCAAGAGCTCACATCAAAAGAGATAGATCTGAACGTCCTTTAAGATCTTTAAATAAACCAAGGATTATAGTGGATCTCTTGTTGGATGAAGTACCATTAGTTCTCACAGATGTAAGTTATAGTTATTAAGAATGTTGACATTATATTATTAATAAATTATACTTGAATGTAGGAAGCATACGAACAAATTGTTGAATGCATTAAACAATTGGAGGATATAGATCGTCGAAAACAACAAAGACGCTGTCGACCGAATGTTTCTATTAGTACAGCACCTAAAGAATGGTGGAAGTATGCTGCACGATGTCATATTGGCAGAGAAACGTTGAAACCTCAATTATCTTGGAATGATATGCTTGTTAGAGGCAAAGAAAACATTATTTATGTTGAAGCATGCACTAAATTGCTAGGTATACATAATTTAATATTATCTGTTATAAGTGCTATATAAAACAATATTATTGTTATCAATATACTATTCTTATTTTATTATTATTATACTGTATTGCCATTGCAGGTACACCAACATCTATTTTACCACCAGAAACTAAACATATAAAAGAGAAAGTCGAACAAGAACGTAGTTTCGAAGAGCTTAAAGCATTAAGAGAAATAGCTATGTATAAAGTTCGACCTCCAAAACTTGCACAAAGTTCAAATGTCAATGTTCCTCAAGCACGTGGAATATTAGTGCAATGGTTTCCACAATGGTGGGGCTGGTATTCAAAGACATCACACAGTGATACCAAAAATATATCGTCAACCTTTGATGGAGAATTATTGGATGCATTGACTGATACAATGGATGATACTCTATTATGTCGCGATACGGTTTTTGGACAATTTAATTTCACTTTATCAAAGGGAGCCATATCTCTTTCTACTACAGAGAAGGAAAGTGATAATACAAGGACTAGAATAGAATTGCAGTTTGAAAGAGTTAATTTAACTTATGAATCCAGACCTAGATCTGGATCTCATAAATTTTCTATAAGTTTAGGTGCCTTATATCTTCACGATTACTTAACAGATAATTCTACTTTTCCTATATTGGTGCAACCACAAGTCATAAATACATCTCGTACACGTGGTTCGTCCGAGAAATTGATAAATCATGTGCCACAGCAATTATTTGAATTAATTTATGAGAAAAAACCACTACACTTGTGTACGGATCATTCTCTACACGTTTATTCAAAATCTTTGGATGTGGTGTATAATCCAGCTGTAATACATTGGCTTATCGATTTTATGTGCAAACCTCACAGAGATTCGTCAAATCAAAGATTACAAGCAATGAAACGAAGAACGCGACGTCAACTTATCAAAAATTGGGAACAAATTTTGGATGGAGAATTTGTTTATCGTTCGTCCTGGGACTTACAGTTCAATATCTCTGCTCCACAAATTTTACTTGTAGAAAACTTTATAGATTCTAATGCAGCTGTAGTAGTCGTTGATTTTGGAAAGTTACGTTTATCAAATAATATTGAGAACGTCGAAGCACCTACAAAAGCAGGTTCGACGAATAGTGATGACGAAGATGAAAGATTTGAAACTCCATGTTCAACACCACCTGGCAGTCAAGAAAATGGTTCCATACATGATTTCCAAGGTTTATCAGAAGCTGCGTTACATCAAAAGCTATATGATCATTATTCCGTTGATCTAGTAGATTTACAAATCTTAGTAGGAAAAGTAAAAGACAATTGGAAACATGTTCGATCTAGGAGTACATCTACCTTACATGCTTTAGAAAGATTCAATATATCTTTACAAATTGAGAGAAGAGTTGTTACCACAACAGATCCAAATTTTCCATCTGTAACTGTGTCTGGAAATTTACCAAGATTGGTAGTACATGTAAACGAACAAAAAGTTGAAGCAATTCGTTTGATGTATAACTTATTATCAAGCTTCCCTGCATCAGCCAATGTTTCACAATCGGACATAATTAATATGGAACCTGAAAGCCCTAAGAAAGGAGAAATTGCTGAAGAACGTACTGTAAGCCATGCTATGATGGTTCAATTTATTATCAATCAAATGACATTTGAATTACAATCACGAGGACGTAGTGTTGCAGAATTGCAAGTATCCGGTGTTAGAGCAGCTTTAAGTAAAAGAACGGTTGATTTGAGCGCATCATTATTGGTTCACGGATTGTTGTTAGTAGATGCACTTCAAGAATTTGGTCCTGACTTCGAATTGTTGGTTGCTAGTCATAAACACGTTGGTATGGATAGTGTGTCTGGAAGTTTGAGAGATTCCGAACCTACGTCTCCAGTCTCGCCGGTATCGCCTGGATCTCCGGATCCTTCGGTTTCTAAAAAATTAACCACTCCAATTGCTCTCACTCATGCTTTATTTAATTTAGCTAATCTTAGCTCTCCTAGAAATAGTTTCTTTATTGGATTGGATAAACTAGATACAGAAGCTTTAATTATTGTAGAATTAACACTGGTTTATGATCCTTTGGAAAATTTAAGAGTGGCAAATATACAATTTAATAATTTAGATATCATTGCTAATCAAGAAACGATCGTAGAATTAATGGGATTTTTTCGAAGAATTTTGCCATCACGAAAAATAAAGCCTGGATTGATCGAAAGACAAGAATCATTATCATATCAAGATACAGGATCCAAAGTAGCAACAAGAACAGAAATTACTTTTGATTTTCATAGATTGAACGTATTACTTCTTCGAGCTGTTATGCAAGATAATCATTTGATTGGGCAAAAAGTTGCAACAGCAACGATGTCGGAAGCACGAATACAAGCAACTTTGGCAACGGAAACATCAATTTCGGGATCTCTCGGAGGATTACAAGTATTGGATCAAACTACGATTGGTAAAGTTCATCAGAGAATTTTAAGTGTTGGCAGAGATCCCTTGGCTGAATCGCCACAACAATTGGCCGAATATTTTGCAAATGTATCGGATCAATTGGAAGCATTTCGATTTTCAGCGAAACGTAATACTATATATCATGAACAAGAGCTCGTAGAGACTGCTGTTGATCTAACAATACGCGTTGGAAGTGTGTGGTATACACACGCGCCACATTTATTGTCGGAACTACGTTCATGCGCCGATGAATTTAAACAATACTTGAGTAATCTAGCTAGACAAATTAGTGCAGCAGCAACAGATATGGCGATCGGTTTGGTAAATGCAGAAGATTGGTCGATCCCACCCCGCAAACGTTTACCTAGTCTTTCAATGTCTTTAGAAAATTCCGGCACTTTGTCTTTAAAACTGGATATAGTATTGGATAGTCCAGTGCTTGTAATTCCACGATCGTCGCATAGTACACAAGTATTTGTTGCACATTTAGGTACAATGTCACTCCAACATGAACCTCAGCCTAGTTCTATGATGAAACATAGAATAACTTTGGAAGTTCGAGATATGAATTTATATTCTCTTGAAACTACTGCAAATATTAATCAAGTTCATAATAACTTGCCTTTGAGGGCTGAGGAAATGTATTCTTGTAAAGAGTATGGCAAACCGATATTACATGACACATTGTTGAAGATTATAGTTGAAAAGGAAAACACATTGACACAGAGTTCTAATTATTTATTGGACGCCGAATTTGTAAATAATCCGATAGTTCAAGTTCATGGGGTTGTCTTGACACCTTTAAAAGTGTCGTTATCGCGTGGACAATATGAACAATTATTAGATACCACGAACAGATTAATGTCAATGCCTACTAGTACGCCAGTGATAAAAAAATCACATAATTTACAAAAAACATCAACTTATTCCGAAAAGTTGGATTTATTTATAAAAGTATTGTTCGAGCTACCCAGCTTAAGTATTGAATTAAAACAAGCTCACTCTGAACAACCGTTGGTAGAATTGTCGATGCGAGATTTTGTTGCAAAATATGAAAAATTACAGAGAAACGAATCAACTATGCAAGTTTCTTTACGTTCTCTTCTTATGGAAGATCTTCTGTGTCCTATTGGATCACGACATCGATATATGATGCAATCGTCGGCTCCAACCCGGGCTAAGTTGCCTACTGGTGTATCTAAATCTTGTCCTGATCTAGCTATTGTCCAACAATTTAGAAGTGATTATGGAAGAGGAAGTTTACCTGATAGATTAGAAGCAGATACTTTGTTTGGAACGATTCCTGCACATTGGCGTAGAACTCCGCCATCGTTAATCGGTACTCCGAATACACCACCACCATCGCCTGGATTAATTACAAGTGAAGAAAATTTAGTTCTAATAAATATCATAATGATAGAACCAGACAGTGATTATGAAGGAACGCATTATTTTCAAAAAATGGTAACTGTAGACTTTAATTGTTTAGACTTAGTAATAAGTGTGGAGTCATGGATGGTCGTATTTGACTTTTTTGGAATAGCAGGACCGTCAGAGACAAATCCTAAAATTTATGCGCATGAGGTACCTGCAGAACTAGAAGAAACAAACGAAATGTTCGATGTTCCTTCGAAATCGGAATTTGAAATAGAAGTGAGATCTCTTACTTTGGTATTGACACAATCTGATCGTGAAATTGCTAAAGCAAATGTATCAAATGCTAGTATGCTTATTCTAAAAGCAGATGGTAAAACAAAAATATCGGGATCCTTAGGTTCTATGTCGTTGCTCGACCTGACGCCACATGGCAGATATTACAGGGAAAGATTTCTCTCATCTGGTAGAAAAGCATTGAATGTTCAATACACAAGTTATATTGATTCTAAAGAAAGACCGTATGACGCACGATTAAAATTGGAAATGTCTGCTGTTCATTACGTGCACACGCAGCGATTTGTAGCAGAGCTTCAAGCCTTTTTTGGTCATTTTTCACAACTTTGGACTATTATGGCAAATTTACGAGCCGATACTGGAGTCGCAATAGATACAAAAACTAGAAGCATGCGTTTGTCATTGGAATTACATGCTGGAGCTCCAGTAATATTGCTTCCAGTTAGCTCAACGTCTAACGAATTAATCTTATTAGATCTTGGAGAATTAACAGTTCAAAATAGTTTTGAAAGTTCTTCAGTTATTGAAGAATGTCTCTTAGATGTTACACTTTTAGAACTTGTTAATATGGATGTTTATGCAGCAGAAAGAATAACAGCTGATGATCAAGAAAGCATAGATGCACTAATGGTTGGAGGATTTTTTATCAAAAAGATTGGATTATCTTTGCTCACTGAAATGTGTCACTTAAATCTACATATCGAACGAAATTTAGATGTTCATATAAGTAGAGAAATTCCAGATTTAAGTATACATGGTGTTCTTTCAACAATGGACTGTGCTTTGGATCCTGCTCAATACATGTTAATTCGTGGCTTACTGTCTTATAATATTGGAGAAAATTTAGATGATCTACGTTTATACATGCAAGATTTAGATGATAAGGTAGACTATTCTATGCCTACCACTGAGGATCAAGAAAAAGTTTGGACAAAATCGTGTATAACTCTAGAACTTGTAAATGTAACAGTAAAGTTACATCCCAATCATGATATTGCAGCTTTAGCATGTATCAATTTTATAAAATCAATGTTGACTTTGGATTCTTTAAGTGATGGATCACAAGATATTGATTTAGTCTCTCAAGAAATATTGATTACCGATATGCGATTTCAGGACGAACCTGCTAATAAACGTTCAAATGTTTTTACAAGTATTTTGCAGCCATTAAAAGATTCTACAAATATTCAGGACCGTGTACAAGCCGAGGTACATCATAGAAGACGCAATAACAGCGCTGCAACTACAGTTCTTTTACATAGCATGAGACTTACAGCAATTCTTGATTGGTGGGAAGCTGTAAGAGATTTTGTAATGTTGAATTCACCCGAACCTAATCCAATACCAAGAATGACGCAAGTAACCATTTGTCAAGACAATAGCAATCTTTCTTTAAATACATTACCAGTAGAAATAAAAGTGAATATAACAGATTCTGAATTAGTTTTTGTTGAGGACACATCAGTATGTGATACTAATGCTGTAATATTAAAGTGTACAGCTGTTATAGCATATAAGACGGTACCACAAGAAGATGAAAAGCCATTATCATGTAACTTATCACATTGTGAATTATTCTCTTGTATTTTGGGATTGGAAGAAGAAACTGCTTTGTCTATTATTGATCCGGTTGGTGCTAGTATAGAATTAACACAGCAAAAATGTCTCGAAATTCAATTTCAACCCTTATGTGTGAGATTGAGCTATCACGATGTAACCATGTTCTCTAGAATGTTAAATTCGTTACCAAAACAGACATTATGGGCTAAACAGAGATCACATGAGTTATTAAGTAATATGGAAAATCAAATATTAAAGTTAAATGCTCTTGGCTTTACGGAAACAGATTGTAAAGATGCACTAGAACGATGCAACGGCCAATTGGATGAAGCGGCATTATGGTTAACGCAAAACGCGATACCAAATTCTGATGTTACTTCGAAAAACGAATCGATGTTTACTGTCATAGAAGTACAAACGGCATGTGCCAGAATATGTGTAATAGATGATTGTAGAGATGCAGATGTTCCACTTATGGAGTTAACACTTATTGATTTATCATGGAGTCAAACAGGTGCATGCATATTACAAGGACATGGCTCAATATCTGCAACATTTGGCATTGATTATTACAACAGAGTACTTTGTGGTTGGGAACCATTTATTGAGCCATGGAATGCTAATCTTCAATGGGAACAAATGCTTACTAATTCCCTTGATCCAAAAAGATTGGAAGTATTTATTCGTTCCCAAGACTCTGTAAATGTCAATATAACATCTACATTGGTAGAACTTGTTCAGTTAGTTAAGCACAATTGGACACAAGATTATTATTTATCTAGTAGAGAATATGGTGTAAATAAATTAACAGTAAGTGGACAAGGATATCGCCGTCGCTCACCCTTTATTCCGTTCGCTTTAAAAAATGAAACTGGATCCAAATTATGGTTTAAAACTTTCATTGCCACAGCAGACAATATAAAGGACATTGGCAAAAACTTTAAATCAAAGAGTATTCTACAAAAAGATGAAACATGGATGGAAGTAACACCAGGAGATACAATACCATTTACTTTTGAAGGAAGAGGAAAATTACGTCATTATGCTACGCATATTGAAAGAAGACATCAAGTGGCAGTAATCGTCGATGGTTGGACAGCAGTAGATCCGGTAACTGTTGATCGCGTTGGTATATATTTTCGACATGCAACCGTTGATATTCTAAAAAACCAGGTAAATAATAGTTTTGTTATTAAGACAATTTATGTATAACAAAAATGTAGAAATATATTTAAATTTCAGGTGATATCTTCAAAAACCAGAATAGTGTTTGATGTCGAATTAGAGGGTTCTGCTAGGAAATTGATCACAGTTAGGTCAGCTTTGCAAATAAATAACAAATTGGCACATTCGGTTGAAATTAAAATGGAGAAGTCCTTAAATCCATTTGGATGTTAGTTCTGATTTTTATTTCTAATATTGATATTTAATGATTATTACTTACATAATTGTATGTTACATATAGATTTGCCATTAAATTCATCAATCAGTGGTAAAATTATCCAAGTACCTGCACAGTCTGTAATTTCAGTACCTTTAGGGCACATTGGCATGCAAATGAGTTTTAGACCAATATTTCCAAACAATTTATTTCAATATTGTATTGAACCAATAGATTGGACTATTATTAAAAAACCGTCAGAAGTTACTGAAAGTCATATTACTTGCAAAAGTAATCAATCTAATATATTTAGGTGAGTTTAAGTAGGATAGCAAACTACTTGTTAATAGCATTATTTATACTATTGTTTTTTTTTTTTTCTTATAGGATGTGTATAGCTGTAAAACGTGACAATTATCCCATTGATACTGGCCAAACATTGCCAGCACATACAATAATGATAATGGCACCTATCACATTGACTAATTTACTACCATATGAGTTGTTGTATGAAGCAGGTATAGAAAGTGGTAGAATCCGACCTGGTAGCAATGCTGATTTACACTGTCCAAATATTGATGAACAATTAGAAATAATAATACATTTAGAAGGTTATCCTGGTACAGGAACAGTATGTAAATTGTTTTGATTAATTGACACCGTTCAGCTTCTATATTATATTATAAATATAATGAATATTTGCAGATATTTTTGCCACAAAACACTGGTTCGTTTACAGCGCGTCTTAAATTGACAGACGCTAATAGCAGAATACTATTTTTGTATGCATCTATTATTGTTGAAAAAGGTTCTGCAGTGCAAATTAACATTACTTCACCATATTGGATTATTAATAAAACGGGCTTACCACTTGTCTTCAAGCAAGAAGGTGTTGGATTTGAAGCAGCTGGTCAGTTTGAGGAACATGAGAAAGCAAGAATGGTTGCACCATTATTGTTTTCCTTCAGCGATGAAGAAGCTAGCAGAACTTTATCAGTAAGAGTAGGTGCTGGAGTTCATTCAAATGGTGTACCACAATGGTCTCAGCACTTTCACTTACAACCTGGACTACAGGTTGGTTGTGATTTAAAATGAAATGGAAATATTATCTTTAAGATTTTTTCAAGATTTTTTAATATTGGTTCTTGATGAACTTAAAATATATCTTTTTCAGGTACATCGACTTAGAGTGACGTTACGTGAGAACAGACCTGACATCGTGTATCTTATTAGTGTAGCAACGCGAACAGCTAGAGGACGGTATAGAGCTACAACAGTTGTTACATTATCACCACGTTATCAATTGCATAATAGATCTTCTTATACTTTGGAATTAGCACAGAGATGCTTCACTACTACAGTTGTAAGTGAAATTCAAATTAATTTTATCTGTCATTAATTTAATCTTTTTTCTAAAATTTATAAAGATCAAAATTTTTCTTTCTTATTTTTTTTTTCCTTTTTTTCTAGACTCATCCAGATGCTCAAGCAACATATATAACATCAATGCCTGATTGTCATATGCCATTTCATTGGCCAAGACTTGATAAAGATTTATTATTATGTGTTCGAATTAAAGACTTACCAAATTGTATGTGGTCAGGTGGTATTAAATTAGATGATAATTATTCTCTAACAATCAACATTAGAGATGCAATAGGAAAAATGAATTTTCTACGAGTTGATGTTGTACTGCAGGAAAGTACATATTTTATTGTCTTTACGGATGCGGATACGATGCCACCTCCTATAAGAGTTGATAATTTTTCTGAAGTTCCGTTGATCGTAAATCAGGTAAACGATTTGTTACCTGATTATTCGTAGCATTAATGAAATAATTAACATAACATATTATTTGTTATTTTTATAGATATCTGTACCTGGTAGTTTAGAATGGAGTGTAAGACCTCATTCGTCCGTACCGTATGCATTGGATGAACCTATTCAACCAACTGGTTTAGTATTAACAGCCCCAGGTAGTGTTACAGGTTCTTATGATTTAAATGTTCTCGGAGATGGACGTAGTTTAACTTATGAAAATTTCATTTATATTGCATTCACTGGTAAGCATGTTATATAATAATTGTTTTTCCATGATTTTTACTAATAATATAAAACATCAAAGTATAAATGTAGTTTGTTTTTAAACAGGAACTTTTAAAAATGATTGTGATCTTGGATCAGAAGATAATGGTTCAGATCCATTAGATGTTGAAACACAAAGATTGGTGTTGGAAGCTGGGCCCGGAGGTTGGGTTGTTCTTCGTAGAAAACAATATGGTGCTAGATCTCAACTTTGGAGAATGAGTAGTGATGGACAATTACAACATGAAGGTGTCACATAATAATAAAATTAATTAGTAATTATTATATGATATAAATAACTCTGTTCTTAACACATTAAATTATTTAAACAGGTTCTAGTCCTCCAAGAGATAAGCATTCAAAAACGCCAGATACCGTATTAGTATTAGATATAGCAGGCACAGCTCCACAACCGTTTACTTATTGTGCTCTAGCATTAAGAAAACCAGATCCAAGACGAAGATCTACACAAACATGGCGATTTACGGATGATGGACGATTATGTTGTGCACATAGGAATATGTGTGTCCAATCAAAAGATGGATTTATGGGATTACACGAAGGTTGGATTTTAAAAATTACGTTATACAGATTTTATAAAACATGTAGGTTTGTATGTGTTCGTATGATTTAAAATAGACAAAATTAAGTTTCTAACGTTTTCAAATCTTACAAATGTATTTAAGTTGCATAATTTTTACGATTGAAATTTCAGTTTTAACAATAGTTTGTTTACTATCATTCTTATTATGTTCATTTATACTTTGCCGTTTATTATTTCGTTGCAAATTATATCTAAATAGTGATATATATGTGCCAACTTTTAACTATGCAGCTTAGAAAATATAAGTCCTATAATAAATAATTTATAAATCATTAATTAAAGGGCTTAAATAACTAATGAATGTTACAGGCGGCAGTGTTGCCCGTTGGCACATGTGTACGTATTAATATAAAGTACACTAAAAATTTATATATAAGTATTATATATACTAATGCAATATATAATGAGCTAATAACATAGCTTGTTTTTTCATTTCATTGCATAACAGCTCTTTTTATCGCATACAACTAATAATGAAATTATTTCTATTTGCTGAATAGATTAAATTAATTCAAAAGTATATACAATCCTATGTATTTGTTTATAAATTATTAAATATATGTTATTAGGGAGCGAGGCCGTACTAGGTCCACAAATTCATACGAATCCACCACCCGTCGAACAACGTGTTAGGAAACAAAAATTACGACCAGGTTCTGGCTTTTTATCAGTGAAAGTAATTACTGATGGTCCAACACGCGTTTTACAGATATTAGACATTAAAGAAAGAGTAAGTTATAAAAAAATTTCTTTCTCTCTTGATTTATTTATATTTTTAATTTATTCTACGTCTTCTTTAATAATTTAATAATTTATCTTGTAGAAAAAGACATTTGCTTTACTCGAAGAACGTGACTGGTCACATATTGCTGTTACTCAACGTCCTACGCATGTTCGCGTTGATACTGAAAATCCCGACTTTCATGAATTGCGATTAAATATTAATTTACCAACAGGTTTGGGATTATCAATTGTATCGCAAAGACCACCTGAGGAATTGTTGTTTGCACGATTTGCTGGTATAAATTTGGAACTCACGCAAACAAACGTTAATACAATATTAGATTCAAGCATTGAAGATGTGCAAATTGATAATCAACTTGTTGAAGCACAATGTACATCTGTTTTGTACGTCACTCGTTCTCCGCGCACAGAAAATAATCACCGACCTGCAATACACGTGGCTGTAGAAAAATTAAAATCTAAAAATCAAAATGCTGAAATTTACAAACATTTGATAGTCAGCATTAAACCATTGTGCATACATCTTGAAGAAAAATTAATTTTGAAGTTAGCAGCTTTCGTAGGAGCAGGTAGATCTGAGATGGAAGTACCTCTTGATGAAAATGATTTTAAAGCACAAAGATTTATTTCCGAAGTATCTGCTTCTCATGCCAAACGATATTATTTTGGTGCATTAAAACTTATCCCTAATCAGGTATTTATAAAAAAAAATATATATATATTAAATCTTTCACTTGTAAAGTTTTACATATTGTGAAGAATATATAAAGAATATAAGATATAAGCTATTAATCGAATATTTTAGGTAAAACTTAGTGTGCTCACCACTACGAAATTACCATCGCATCTTCAAGCAATAAAAAGAAAATTGGGTTTAACTTTGATCAAATTTGAAGACGCCACGATTGAATTAGAACCATTTGTTAAAAGACATCCTTTTGAAAATATTCAGTTTTTACTGCATTCGATTATAAAACATTACAAAGATGTACAGTATTTAATTTTTCTTATGTACCTTACAATATACGTACTTTCCAATAAGTATTGTTATATTAATTTCAAAATGTTTACAGGAATTAAAATGGCAGGCAGCTGTTATATTAGGATCTGTAGACTTTTTGGGTAATCCTCTTGGATTTATGAATGATGTTACAGAAGGGGTTTCTGGTTTAATATATGAAGGCAGTGTAAAAACTTTAGTGAAAAATGTCACACATGGTATATCAAACTCAGCAGCTAAAGTAACAGAATCTTTATCAGATGGCTTGGGACGTGTAATTATGGATGAGAGACACGAAGAAGCTAGGCAAAGAATTCGAGCAAATACTGCAGGCAGTAGTGATCATTTAGTTGCTGGCCTGAAAGGACTTGGCTTTGGTTTGTTAGGTGGTGTTACAAGTATTTTTAAACAAACCTATGATGGAGCTACTAATGAAGGCTTTCCAGTATGTAATATAGATTTTATATAGATTTAAAAAAATGTGAATTAAAACCTCGCATTCCTCAAAAATGTTATTTTGATAAAAAATAAAAATAATTGCGCGCATCTGTATATATATTTATATATAATTTCAGGGTTTCTTTGCTGGCTTTGGTAAAGGAGTAGTAGGAACTATTACAAAACCAGTTGTGGGTGTATTAGATCTTGCTACAGAAACTGCTACTGCGGTACGAGAGACAAGCAGAAGGTATAGAGAAATAGAAAAATTATATAATATAGTACGCATATATTTTCAGAAATTTTATAAAAATATAATTTTTTAGTGCTCATCGTACAATACCAAAACGAGACAGACCTCCACGTATTGCAAGTGGTGCAGCTGTTTTATTACCACCCTATAATCGACAACAGGCTGAAGGACAAGAATTTCTTTATAGTATTAACAATCGTGATTATTCAGAGTTACTTTTAGCATACGAATGTTTACGTAGCGGTACTGAAAGTTTAAAAGTACTTGTATCAAATGAAAGGGTGCGTGTTATTTCTGGAGGAACAAAAGCTGTCGTGACTGAAGTTAATTTAGCAGATCTTTTGTATTGCCAACCGATGCATAAAAATGAAAGTAACGGCACAACATTATATTACATAGAATTAATATCCAGAACGGATTCGGGATCATTAACTGTTGATGGCTCTGAATTATTAAGAAGACCAAAAGTTCGTTGCGATAACGAAGAAGTTGCTAAACATGTAAATACATAATCTTTTAAAAACTGTAATGATTATAAACATGTTATATTTTTTCTTTTATTTTGTATTTTTTCTTTTAGGTTTCACGACAAATCAATTATGCTAAGGGAATGCATGAAGAGCGTTGTTTAACACTTTCATCTTCTGACAATATGCTTGAAGATGTTCAATCCTACAAGTAGTCATATAATAATGTTTTGGGTTTAAGTTGAATATAATTTTGCTTAATAAACTAGTCAAAAGATCTTTTCTTCTTACAGTGCACATCAGCAATGCCTTATTACGCTTAAAATAATTGGTAATAAGACTGATGCAAGGCACAATATGCTGCTGTGTTATAAAGAATATAAATAATTTTATTTTTGGTAGTAAATAGTTCTGCACTTAATTATTAAATAATTTAAAACATTCTGTTAACTCGCACATATAATATATGTAATTTTTATACAAATTAATATGAAAAAAAGAAAAAAAAAAAAGAAAAAAAACTGTAAAAAGAAGAGGTACATATATTACACACGTGTATATATAAGTAAAAAAAAATGATTCCCCCTTCAAAATATATGTAATAATTTTGTATATGCTATATTTATCTACAAAGTTATAAAGTATTTAAATCGCGATATCAGTATGTAAAAAAATTGTAAAACCGATGTATAAAAGTAGGTGATTTTTAAGGAAACTTAAGTAATGTAATTATAATATATTTACATTTTTGTTATAACAATACTTATATGTAAAATAATCATATAAGATGTGTACAAATAACATTCTAACTAAATAAGTTCGAATACTTTTTATAAATTTATTATGTTGTACAGTGTAAAATAGTAAAGATTTTTGGTTACAGATTTATGGTGTGATCTGAGAGTAGCATGTGTATATGCACAACTATATTTAATATATATATATATATATATATATATATATATATATATATATGTATATATATGTATGTATATATATATATACATATATATATATATATATATAACTCATAATTAATTTATGTCTAACTACATGGATGCGTATTGATGTCAAATTTCAATTTGTTTTTATTTGAAGTATCGAATAAATAATTTAATAAAATTAAAGATATATACTTATATATTTACAGTAAAAATAATCTATATAAAAAATAATAAATTATGAATAAAAAATGGCGCTAATCAAAATTACTTTATCGCGTTCGTGATAATATTTCAATAATACGTCATCGTACGCCATCTAGAGCGATAAGAGATGGCGAGTGTGTGATTTGTAAAATGTTTGTGTAACTAATAAAAATATATTAATGTTATTAATTTGATTCTCATATTAACAATAGATTAAATAAATCTTTATTGGAAACATTCAGTTGTGTAGCGTATTACAGTATTTTAAGATATATTAACATCAACGAAATGGATAAAGTATCTTTGGATGATGAACCCGCGGTAAATTTTAAAACTGCTACATTAGAAATTGCAAAAGATCCAGAAGGAAGCGAAGGTAAGTTATAAATAATTTATCAATAATATTATTAATACTTTAATAGAATAGATATTAAGTATTAAATAAAATATAAATTTTCTCTCAAAAATTTTGATATATGACGACATATTTTAATGATGGCTATCTAATCTACTTAATTATCGAAAATTTATGTGATGTGTATTATCTATTATTTACCAAAGATATTCTAAATATGTTATACTTTTAACAACTTCATACTATTGACATTATGGTATAACCTATATATTTAATTTCAAATAATGTATAATAATATTTTGTATAATAAACATTTAAAGGTATATTTATTTTATTAATAAAAAAAAGTATTATTTTTTCTTAAGGCTCTTCTGCTACCAAATTAGATACAGAAGATAGCTCTAAAACTGCAGAACAAATTTCATTCTCTAAAGATATCTCATATGTTCCATTTAAAAATGTAGACGTGCATACTTTTTTTACTGATAGAAAAGAAGTTGTAGAACGTGCAATAAAAGATTGTCATGAGTTTTTAAAGAAAGTTAGTAATGATGATATTGTTGGAAGTTGGCTTTTAACAGAGTAAGTATTACTGTGGATAGTTTTTTATTATAATTCATACTTGTAAGTAATATGTTTGATATATTAACAATAAAAGTAGCTATATGAATATATAAATAAAGTGCATAAAAATTGATATTACTGAAATTACATAATTTTGCTAAATATTTCTATGAAAAAAGTATTTATTTACAGAATAAGTTTATGGGATACAGAAAAAGAAAGACTTGTATTACTTACAACTAAATATCTTTATTCTATGAAATACGATTTTATTTCATTAAAAATATTGGAGTACAGTCAAGTATCCCTAACAAATCTTGACACAGTAATTATAGGTGAATTGATTTATCCTTCATCATCCCTTGCACCGTAAGTTTAATGAAAAGAATATTATTACTTTTAATGTTAAGGCGCTACTATAATTAAAATTAATATTCTTTATAATATAAGTGAAACGAACTTTTTATAGACGATTAAATGGTTTGGCAGAAGTTATGTCATACGTAATTAATTGTGCCGTACGTCAAGAATGGTCATCACTCACTACATATTCCAATCTTACACAATTTGAGCCTAGGTATATTAATAGAGTGAATGGAATTTCATATCTGCTTTAATTATAATTTTTCGTTCTTCATTTTTTGCATTATGGCTTTTGTGATAATATATATATATATGTGTGTCAGTTATAAAAATTTTTATACATTCAATCTTTTTATGTAGCTATCATATTATTATATTCATCTAATCTGAAATATTACTCTGTGTGTTTTTGAAGAGTTGTCATTTGTGCCAACAAATGTAAATGTAAGTTGTGCTATTTTTATATTATGTTTTGTGTGCTGTGTTATGATTTTTATAATTGCTTATGCTTTTTGATTATAGCTTTAAAATCGTTTGTTCAACACTGTAAATTTACAGATATGTGCGAATTTATAGATATGTGATTTAAATATTTGAATTTAAAAAAGTATTTGTAAAATTTGAAATTAGATCATTAACTAATCTTGATTTTTCAGAAAGCGACATATGTTAGGAATACGTCTTATGTGGAATAAAGGACATCCACTATCTCTGAGTAAAAAATGGAATCCATTTGCAAAAAATATACCATGGCTTACATATGCCAGTCATCCATTATTTTGGCATAGAGGTAGATTTAGAAAACTTACATTTATATAAATCTTTAATCTTATGGGTAATGTCAAATAACAAAATAATTTATAATGATAGGTTCTGAAATGGACAAGGCAAGATTTGATGTAGAAGCTATGCATGCAGCAATCTTAAGTTTATTACCAGAAGAATGCAATATGGTTACTGGATCTATAATTGTAGAGAATTACTGTGGAATTGGTGCATTAGTACATAATAAAAATGCATTAGGTTTTTTTAAAGTTCGAGGTAAAGTAAGCTTTTAAAAACAGCAAAAATTTATTTGGAAATATTTTAATCTAATTCAAATATTACTGTGAGTACTAAGAGAACTATAAGTGCTATAGATCATTGTCCTACTATTTTTACATTCTATATTGAATATTTCAATATCTATATGTATATCTGTATTTAAAACTAATACAGTACTATTTTACTACTAGTCACATCTTGAAATGTTTAATAATTTAATGCAACAAAGTAAAAATAATTTTTATTTTGATATAATATAAAAGTGCAAGGAAAGAAGCATTTAATATGATGTATATAAAATTATTACAAATTAGTATAAACTTTTATGCGTTTTTTTTTCTAATTCTATATTAAATATCCATTTAATATTATTTTTCATTTAGTAATGTACGATTTATAGCTTTTTTAAAATTGTTTAAAAATTAACATTAATTGAAATATATCTAAAAATACACATATTTATTGTTTCAAAGCATAATTATTATGTCAGATGTTAATGATTATTTAATCAACCATTTGTTGTATATGTATCACTTTAATTATATCAATTATATTACCACAAAATTCACTATTTATGTAATACATAATAAAATAATGATTAATTGAGGATCGTTTACCAATACTTGGTGAAATCCACAAAAATCGAGTTCGGTTTTTTCCTACTGGAAAAGGATGATCGCTCCTCCAAGGGTTGCACTCGAAAAAAATAAGAAACTATAGATGAGTTCCATATCAAAACCGACACTGACTCTACTTCGCGATTGTATCTACTTTTGTTTCGGAAAGAGAGAGCTTCGATGTTCACTCGTCGAAGTGCAAAAGAAAACTGTTTCGGTAACAGTTAAAGTCAATCAAATGTTCGTTTTTGTTGACTTTACGTAAGGATAACAACGATAAAATTATTTTATATTTAACGCGTGTCCTATGCTATGTAATATTTAATCGTACTGTAATATTTAATGTACTATTGTTTAAATATTAATTTACTGTACTCCGTGTACATAAAAAATTGTTTAAATTATTAGAAAATTATCAAAATTATAAATTATTAAAATTTTAGTTATACGGAAAGAGTGAGTGATCTTCGACGTTTACTCGACGAAATATAAAAGAGAACTAAACCGATAATTATCGAAAAAAGATTGTTTTTGTTGACGTTACGCGAGAGTAACGAGTCCGAGATTAAAATTTACGCGTATTAAAATATTAAATAACGAATATCTTATATCTTACGCGTGTTACGAGCTATAAATGTAAACATTAGTTTTTGTTCATTTTGAATATCCTATCTAGATCGATGAAAGTCACGTGGTTACGTTGGAAGACAAACAACCAATCAGAATGGAGCTACTTTGATCCTGCCTTCATTTACGCAGCAGACGGCGGCCGTGATGGATCTCCCGTAAGTGATCTTTAGATTTTTAACATTTTTAATACTTTTTTCGTTTATTTATCGAATTTCGTTTAACAAATTATATAATAAATTATAGCAGATATCATATAGTATATAATGCGAACTTAATTTCTATGATATTTATCGATTATTGATGATTATTTTATCATATTCTTCTTAACGACGAAACATATTAATATACTATATATATATATATATATATATATATATATATATATAACTCGATTTTTATTACATTTCTACTTATTTATAATAAATTAATATTATACGTAAATGATGGATTATTTACATAAAAAATATAAAGGAATTATGGATCTCCATAAGCAGGAATCATCTACATGGTAAGACTTGGGCAATCTATATTACTTACGACATAATATATAACAATGTAATCGTAATACAATGCGAATACTGTCGAATTATTGACTATATTTTCGATTCATTGTGTTTATTAATTATGTAGTATTGAATATCAAAATTTACTTCGTACAATCATAGAATTAGTGAATATTATATTAGCGAGCATCGATCAACAGCAATATTGGATCAAGCATCATTAATGGAGGCATTGGTAAGATTCTTTCATCATTGGATATTGAAATTTTTATTTTTTAATATTTTACTGCTATGTATATACATACATACATACATATATATATATATATATATATATATATATATATATATATATACATATATAGGATAGATAAGCGTTATATTTAATTCTTATAAAAATTACGTTTAATTAACACATTTTGTAAGGTTAGATATATATAAAAATTTTCAAAATGTATTTTTCGTTATAAATTTATATTTTGAAATCACTATGGCGTACGATTTTATTGACTAGCATTAGTAGAATACAGTATAGTACTACACACATCTTAAAGGAATATTAAATAATTGAAGGCATCGTTTATTCTAATATGCGAGTGAAATAAGAGAGTTACAATGTTTACATCAACGATTGATTGGTCGCTTATCAAGGTCGTTCATATGTTTTCTTTTTCGTTATATTGTTTGCGTCACTGGCAGGTACGCGATAACGAGAATAAACTACATGAGTAAACTACAAGAATATACTAAACATGAGTTATTAGTTTTATAATATTTAAATAATTGTATAATTGTTAATATATTAATATAATATATATATATAATATAATATAATATATTAATTACACTCCATATGCATTTTACATTGTTAAAATGAATATATGAATAATAATTAAAAGAATCTCCATTTCTTCTTCATTATCGATTTCATAACAAAATTTCATAATTAATTCACTTAATTATGAGTTTTGTAAAATCAATAACAGAATCAATAAGAACGAAAATAAAATCAACAAGAAGAATACTCACAAAGAATAACGGACGAAAGGA
This sequence comes from Vespula vulgaris, assembly GCF_905475345.1. Lineage (NCBI taxonomy): Eukaryota > Metazoa > Arthropoda > Insecta > Hymenoptera > Vespidae > Vespula > Vespula vulgaris. The sequence goes on from NC_066588.1 coordinate 2,519,222, forward strand.
TAAAAATAAAAGAACCGTTTCGTATGAGTCGTCGTATTTTGTCGGTATATCTATAGTTACGTGTTCAAATTATCGAATGAGAATAAATACGAAGAATCATCACGCCTGGTAACACATGGAATGCAACCAAAAGAGGATAGAAATTTTTGTAAGACACTAGCAAGTAAAGTAGTTAGATTGTAGCTTGTTTTTTTAAATATATTCTTTCTTTTTTATTATTATAAATCATCATCATTGTATATAATACAGAATGTACATGATTTATATAATGTTAACTACATATATATATATATATATACACACACACATTTTTATATCCTTATTATATTATTTTGATATTACTATAGTAATAGTAGTAATAGTAATAATATAAAATGTACTACTACAGGAGAAACCACAAAAAAAAGAAACAAATAGCGCTGGAAGCTTTTATCTTACAGATAGTATAGAAATAAATTCTTCTTTTAATTTTTCTAAAAATAATATATGATATATACATGTAAAAAAGAATAAATTACTTGATTGTGCTGTTTGATATTAATAAAATAAAGAAAAAATAAAATAAGACGGAATCCATTTAACCTTGAGAAACCACGATTCCTAAATCACGTGTCTAGATGTATGCTATTCTTTGCTAAACGTTTCTTATAAGATTTTTACTTTTCCAGTACGTATATAAAATATAAAAGGAAGTAGACATTTTTATAAAGTTTAACAATATATCAAAAATTAATCAATAGATGGAGATATATTTTCTTATTTTTATCATCGAATCATCTGTTGATAACTCGTTAAAATGCTTGAATGAATTATCACGTGGCTTCTCCGTATGAAAAGATCGCAAAACACGTTTCATTGTGTTTGGAATAGATTAGTAAATTTGAGCATTTAGTTACGCGTACATAGAAGCAATCGTCTTTCACAGAAACAAAACACACACATTCGTTCAAGCGTTTATGTAAATATCAGTAGTGGGAAGTATTAGTTTCTTCTCTTTTGTCACAAAGTTCAAGGTGTGCCATTATATGAAACTTCTTTTTCGTATAGTAACTTGTATTATTTTCTTTCTTTCCTGTTTCTTTTATAAAATTGTATTCAAATTATTTAATTATTATCTAAATTATTTTGTTTCTTGTTAAACGTACTTGTTAAATTATTTTGAAACGAGATTTTTGTATATGTTACGTTATATAAAATAGAATTTATTATAATTGGTACTTGTAATATTAAAATTCCTGTTTGATCTTACATAAATATATTTATATAATAACGTATATATTTTGTTTTTTTTGTTTTTAAATAGAATAGGAATACTGATAAGTATATAAGAAGTAATGAATTATTTTAGCTATATCAATGATATTATTCACAATTTATCCATATAATATGTTCATGTCATCATATATCAGAAATCATTTCATCTTATGATCATTTTCTTTAGATAAATATTACTTTATATATCTTATCTGTATCTTATTTACATTTTAAAAATTTGAAAATATAATATAATTATAATTCTTTTTCATTGCTACATTTTACATCAAATTTATGAACACTGATTGTATATCTATTTTTACTAAAATTTGATTATTTTGATTAAATAAAATTTTTTGTTATGTTAGTTCATATTATTAAATCAATTAAAATCAATCTAAATTACTAAAAAATAATATTTATGATTTTTGTAACTTTGATCATTAAATTTAGTTTGGTAAATTTAATATTATATAATGATCATACTTACATTATAATAAGTGTAATAATAATAATAATAATACAATCTGTGTATTTAGTATTTGTAAATACTAATTATTGGCAAATTCAATATTTATCCTATGAATCCAAGCCTTTATGTTTTCGTTTTATTCTTGCGTATGGACCGATTTCAGGATCCATCACAAAATCATATAACACAGATGTCCAAGAATTATGTTTAGGTAGATCATCATAAAATTCAGATGCAATTCGTTTCACCTGCAAACAAATATATTTTATTTATTTTAAATATATATTTCTATAAAAATAAAAAAATATATGTTTCTTTTTTTCATATAAAATGATAGATTATACTTCAGGTAATCGTGAACCAGGAACAGCAGGAAAATCATGATGCTCATTATGATACCCAACATTGAATGTTATAAAATTCAAAGGGCCATAATAGCTATAAGTCTCAAATCCCTTTTTATACATATAATGCTCTGATATAAAATGACCTGCTACAGGATGCAATCCCATCGCCATAAGTGATCCTCCAATTAAATATATTAATACTCTGCCACCTAAAAGATATATACACAAATATACACATTACAATAATGTCATATTTCTTTTATAACTACTAAAAGTGTAAAAATACTTATATATGATTTAATGTGTTCTTACCAAAAAAATACCACAAAATTGCATCAACTAGTAATTGTATAGCTAGGTTAACATACTCAAGCATTAATGGCGCTTTTGGATAAGTTATTAAAGGACGGAAGGCATAAAAAAATGGTTGCAGACATATCCAACAAAATTTGCCAAATGTGGTACAAAATAATTTTGCTTCTAATAAAGTTGGTAAATCTGTATCAAGCTTTTCATCTCCCTGATACTGTAAATAAATATATCCTGTTATTTTAGAATTTTTATTAATAAAAATTTATTAAATAATTGTTAATATACTCACGCGATGATGTTCCAAATGGTATTTTTTAAAACTGATAGATACTGGTATTCCTATTGGTAAATTAGCAAACAATCCAAACAGTCTATTAGCCATAGGTCTAGCATGCCCAAAGGCAAGATTATGTGATATTTCATGAATTGCTAAATTATATAAGTAAATATTAGATTTTATAGAAACAAATTTACATTTATTTATTATTTGTTATTTATTTATTTACTTACCAAGCATAAGCGAATGATTAATGATACCTCCAAAACAATATGCCATTAAAAAAAGTTTTGGATAGCTTAAATCTTTAACAATAAATAAGGATAAAAATTGTACTAAAACCATTCCAGTTACTATCCATTTAAATTGAGGATCGTATCCAAATAATTTTTTTATTTGTGGATATTTCTCTGCAATAAAGACAATAAAATAATTCTTGTCTGTAATAAAGATAAATGTATTTTTCTACGGTTAATTATAAAATTATCAAATTACAATACAAACTATTTCTTATGTTAATTATTTTAAATAAATACAATTCAATTAAAACATAAATGATACATATATAAATATACATCATAATAAATTGTATACATTGAAAATCATAATTTTAAATAACAAATTGTGTAATATATTAACATACATACACACATAATATATAAATATAAAAGATATATATCTCTTCTTACAATATAATAAAACTGAAAGTTTCTTAGAAATGATTATTAGCTAATCTCATCGATAAGCTTACAAAAAAAAAGTTCTGACACAATGGAATACAGAGAAATAAAATTATTGATAAGAATATCACGTACGACCGTTGTACACATTTATTATACCCACACATATACGCGCATATAAAAATATGCAAACATTTTTGTTAAGGTTAATTTTGTATATTACCTAATATTATTTTACGACGACTAGCGTGTGGTTCTTCGGTGTAAGTCCATTCGAAGTCTGTTCTTGAAACGTGTTGTCCCATCTCTTCTTGACATGAACTTTCACGGAACAAGAACGATCGCTTTTGCCGACAATTTCGCCGAATACACATATATATGTATTACGTTCGTATATATATATATATATATATATATATACTATGCTATACGAAATAGGAGTAATATATACGTGCGCATGCGCATTTCAGAGGTTAAGCGAATGATAAATCACGGCTCAATAGATAATACTGATTGTTCGAGTTAATATAATAGAGCAAGAGATGATACGTATTATTAGAGGTGAATAAAAGAAAATAAATGAGATGGCAGTAGTGGCAACGAATTGAACATTTATTTATTTATTATCAATATTGTAATGTGTAATATGATGACAGATATGTACATAAACGTCATCTATCGATTGCTTGAAGTTTCGAATTTAAAATGTAACAGTCCGATAATCGATATAACCAAATCGAGATTGTATCGATACTTGAATTATCAATATCGAGATAGAATTAGATGGTTGACACGTCGAACACGTCAACGAGTTACTTGTTATAGTATGTGCGCTTTTATGGTGCAGTTATCATAAATTTCATAACTTTATCACTATCGTTAAAAGCGTTAAAATTGTTCGACGATAAACGATGCGTTTAATAGATTATCGAAAAGTATCGCGCGTTACAATGTCGTAGTAGATTCTCAAGTTTTAAGTATTGATAGAGGTTAGATTTACAATAAGCTGTCGTGCGATGTGAAATTTTTGAGGCCTATTAAATAAAAAAAAATTTATTTCGAGATGTCGAAATTTAGGATGCTTCCGCGTACATCGCGGATCGTAGCACTTTGTTCTGCTGCGAATTTTATAAATGCAGCAGATCGAGTTATTATGCCGATAGCCATAGTTCTTATGACCGATGAATTTAAATGGAATCTTCATTGGCAAGGATGGATATTATCCGCGTTTGCGTTCGGCTATTTTACTAGTCAGGTATGGAATAAAATATATTTAAATTAACTGACATGCAAATTATGTTAAATGAACAATTTGGTTATTGTATTATGTAACGTTAATTAGATTATTGGTGCAAGCATAGCAAGTCGTTTTGGCTGTAAAACAGTACTAATGCTGGCTGTTTTATTATGGTCTATAAGTACCGTTGTAACGCCTCTTTTGGCACAATCTATTCCATTGCTTATAATCTGCAGAGTAATTCTTGGCCTTGGCGAAGGTTTAGGTAAGGATTTGTATAGAACCAAACAATTTCAATATGTCAGGTACGTAATTGTGAATGTTTTAGGCTTGCCAGTGATATTTCATTTATTTGCGCACAGTGTTCCCATAGAAGAGAGATCAAGAGCATTTGGTTATCTTGTCGCTGCTGGTTCTGTTGGTCAAGTTGTTGCATCAGTTGTAAGTGTTTTTAAAATTTAGTTTTTGTTGCATGATTATAAAAATTATAAAATGCATTAATTACTTCATTATTATTATTATTGTTGTTGTTGTTGTTATTGTGGTTGTTGTTGTTATTATTATTATTATTACTATAATTATTATTAATTATTATTATTATTGTTGTTATTATTATTATTATAATTATTATTATTAGATATGTCCTAATTTGTCCTGGCAAAGCGGATTTTATTTATTTGGTAGTATTGGAATTGTTTGGACTTTGCTGTGGCTAGTATTATATCAAGAAACCAATTCTCAGGATGAAATTCCTCTTTTTGTACCAAAGGTAAATTCTTTTTACGATATTAATAATTTTTTTTTTATAAAATAACTTTATTTTAACTAATAACGTTTTTTTAATTGTCCTTTTAGGTAACACAAAATAGAAGTTTACGCTGGACTGAATTTATTACACATTGGCCTTTGTGGGCTTTGTATATAGCACATTTTGCAATGAATTGGAGTAATTATATAATTATGCAATGGCTACCCACATATTTAGCAAGAAATATATCTGCTAATAAAGAAAGTATTAGTTTAACAGCACTTCCATACATTGTCAATTCTCTTGTTGGTATTGGTAATGTATCTTACATATATGTCTTATTTTTTTAAAGTAGATATATAGAATATAATACATATTAAAATTTGTATGTAGTTGCAGGATATAGCGCGGATAATCTTATACAGAAAAGATGGTCTGTCTTGTCTGTAAGAAGACTGATGACAAATATAGGCTTAATAGGACCAGGAGCGTTTTTATTAGCATTTTGTGCAGTTGATAATTTACTTGCTGCAGTAATGTGAGCATTCCGAAATATTTCTGTGTATATAATGTACAATATTATATATGTTTATATGCTAATTACATATACTTGTATCAAACAGTTTTATTTCTATATCAATGGGACTTTGCGCATGTAATTCTTCAGGACATCTCAGTAATCACGCAGATATAGCACCAAATCACGCAGGAATTACTTTCGCTGTATCAAATACGATTGTACGTATATTCTTTTTCTTTCTTTTTTTCTTTTTCTTTTCTTAAAAAGTCTATATAAATATTAGATTTAATTCGTTGATTTAATTTCTTCTAGGCAACTATACCTGGTATTTTGTGTGGTCCATTAACGGCTGAATTAGTAACGGCTTCTCACGGTCGATGGATGCCAGTGTTTGTTTTAGCTGCAGCGATTAATTTCACAGGGGCTATAATATACCAAAGCCATAGCTCAGCACTTCCAGTATTGTGATATGATTAGTCGCAGGAAGAACTATCAATTGTCCAGTGAAAAAAGGGTAGCGTGTTTGTTTATTTGAAAGTGTATATTTACATCGAGACTGTGGTATATAGATTATATACGGCAATATATAGTTTTGGAATCTTAGTATATAGATTCAACATGGCATACACTTATATTACATAGAAACCATTGAAAAACATATCAAGATATCAGAAATATATTTTAAAAGACTCGAAATAGGAGATATACGTTCGATGCTGTGTAGTGCAAAGTGACGACGATTACAACAGTGCCATTTTTTTTATGCAGAGACTGGAATTTAATGATTAAAATTCGCGACGAACGTGTTGTATAAATATAAAATAACACTTCATCGTCTTTAATTTGTGCATCATGACATCACGAATTAATAGGTAACATTTTGTGATATGTTCTAATATATATATATATATATATATATATATATATATATATATATATATATATATATATACATGAGATTTTAATTTTTCATATAGAAAAAAAATGTATATTCTGTATAAGTCAACATTGTATATAAAGAATGTTTTAAGAAGCAATTTATGTGTGTATGTATATATATATATATATATATATATATATATATATATATATATATATATATAAAAAATGAGAGAAACGTGCCATTCGATTAATTTCTTTTTTTTCTGTTTTTCTTAGATAGGATACAATGACAGTAAATCTTTTTTTAAGTATTCCGACTGAAGGATTTGATCCAATACATTTTTTGATAGATTTAAGCCATTAAAGCCCATTTCAACGAATGTATTTCCTTCCAAGTATTTTCCATTATTCCTCGCATCAAAAGTTTCAATCGATTTTGTATCTATATTTTTCGTTTCATTCGTGGATTCTTTATTTTTTTCAATATCATTATTGCTCCTAAATGTTTCAATTTCTTCTTTCTCTAAATTATTAATATCTTTTTCATTAATGGAAGCGGGATAATCGAAATCTTTTTCAGGATTCTCTTCAAAGTCATTTTCACAATCCGTTATGTTCATATTTAAATCTTTATCTTTTATTGTATTGAGTTTATCAATATTTGTTGTATAATCATTTAAATAGTTTTCTACCTCGGATTTAACTTTAGATGATTTTTTTCGTTTCAAAAATTCATTTTCATGAGAATTTAATAAATTCGATTCGTAGTTTAAAATATTGTTTATATTCCATAATTTTTTTTCTGTAAACAACGATCGTTTTTTAATATCTTTTTTTTCTTTTCTTAAAATATCTTCCTTAAATTCTTTGGATGGCGAAGTATTCGTGGTTGTAGATTTTAACTTAGTCCATTGATCTCGTTTTGAAAATAACTTGTTCTTAGTACGTTCGACATCTCGTTGAATATTTAATGTTTTAGGTTCTTTTGGAAGTTTATTGATATTTTTTAATGCGTCTTGATTCTTCGTCGAGTCAGCATTTTGTTTTATTTTATTTATATTATACGTAGTACTTTCCAAAATGTCGTATAACTTTCTTATACGTGGATTAGACATATATTTATTTTTACGATATTGACAGTTTTGGAATTGTTCCCAATTAGCTTTTATATTCTGCACGTCCTGATCGATTTCACTTAATTTCAATGGTGTCATTTTATCTGAACGTGAAAGAATAATTTCATAATTTTTCATGAATACATATTTATTTATTTATTTATTTATTTTTTTAATAGATCAAATTATAAAATGACAATTCGATTTTAATCACAGGACTTACATCTATTATCTAATATTTTCGAAATTCTTTCATTTTTCGTCGTGCTTGTTTTATTTAAAATAAATGGTAAAGACGCTTGGTCTTGTAATACGTTTGTCATTTTTTCTTCTTTTTCGAAAACGTTAATGGAACAATTTATAGAGGGATTTAATTTCGGTAACGATGCAATGGAACGAGTTTTAGTCTTTACAATATCTTTTTTGACGCTCGTTGTTGATTTTGAGACTCTTACCTCTGTGTAATAATAGATGTGCCAGAAATTGATTAATTGGTATTAATTTATCGTTTTTATATTAATGAACAATCATTCTTACATTATAATACCTTTTAACGCATCCTCGTTTTGAAGATTTCCAAAAGGATTGAATTCATATACGATGTTGTTCGTCGCAGAGATCCTTTTTATAGGTTGCCACGTATGTGCTGGTTTTGTTAACCAACGTGCATTCTCCGTATTCTATCAAACATATTATTAAAGTATTCATTGAATTATGAGATTAAGATAATTGTTATCGTCAATTGAAATAGCATAGACAACGTACGATATTTTGCTTAATTTTACTTTTTCTCGCAGACATTTTTCTTCCATTATTTGACCGTTCTTTAGCGTTATCGTATTTAGAAATAATTTTTGATTTGGAATCGTTCGGATCTACATCAGAATCCAATTGATTATCGCAATGCAATGAACATAACGCTTCCGATATTTTCTGTTTGTCGATTCTAGCCAATCTGTTTCTATGCGACGTTTGTAGAAAATTTGTCGATGATTATTCCTTTTTTTTTTTCTATTAACTTATACATTAAAAAATTATTTAGAACTTACTTGTTGTACACGTTGATACGAATATACTCCCTTAAGACTTTTTCAGGGCTCGTAAAGTGTTGAAAATTAAATATCACTTTGTCACCTTTTCTAACGAATAAAGGACAGGCTCTGAAAACAATCTTCGGATTCGGTTTTCGTGTCTTCTTGTTAGCACTGGAACTTGATAATTTATTTTTTTTATATATGTATCGATTGTTATTTATTCAGAAATAAATTCACCAAATGTTTTATAATATACAAGATGTACCATGGCTATGAGATTCATACATCAAAGATGTGTTAATTCGTATCATTTAAAGTTGAACATTTTTAAACGATGATACGTATGTAAATTGTCTTCTAATAGGATTGCATGATAGAATTACATTGTCAAAAAAATTTTTATTATTGCGCATTATTTTTATTATTTTGCATGAACTGTTGTCTTTATATAAGAAAATCAAATATCGATTAAATGTCCTCTTTCAATGTTTAGTAATTTTCTTACAAAACATTTTTACTGATATATATAAGTACATACATTCATACACACACACACAGACATATACATACGTGTTTATCAATTTATTTTCATTTTTATGTTTAAATCAATTTCAATTACACGCTTCTTAATGCAATGAATCTCGCGAATTCTTGATAGGAATCAACATCTTGTATATTCAAACGGAACATATATGTATAGAAATATTATACTTACGAGTTTGAAGATTTGACTTTGACTTCGGATTTCGTAGATTCCTCTTCGAGTTCTTTAGTTTCAACTTTTTGTTCGACACTTTGAACGAAATAAGACAATCCTTCGAGACGATTCTTTTCTTCCCGATTTTGCGATCTCAATCCCGGAAGAGAATCCACGTGGTGTGGTAAAAATCTAGGAAGGTAATGGGATCGCGAACAATTCGGGAAACCACTTTCGATATAAGCCAGTTCCGAAAACTTCTTCGAGAGAAAAGAATTATTTTCTTTATTTCTTTCTTTAGTTTCTCTTCTCTTTTTATACCTTTTAATATATTTCTAAAATTTTATTAGGATCCTAATAACTTTTTCTTCCCGTTGTTGTTTTCATTTTTTCCTTATGTCAAATGTTAATCACCATTTATTTTTGTTTGACAGCAGTTTTTTTCTTTAGAATGAAATTGATTACCATCGATTGATCACCTATCGATAAATATTTCGATTAAATTATGATTTTTTATCTTCGTCGTTATTGTTCGAAAGAAAATAAAATAAAACATCCTCGTTATTATATCAAATAAATCGTACACTTAGAGAGGTATTTATCAGTCTTTATTTCGTAACTAATCGACAGATCAAAATATATTTGCATTTATATATACATATACATATATACATATACACATATATATATATACATATATATATATTTATTTATTTACGTTAACACAGTGTCCTATAACGATAGACACAATGTGGGAAGGAATGGGATCGTCGGGGTTTGATTTAAGGAAATTTATTTTTTTTCTCGTTTAATCACGATGCAATTTTTATCTCAGATTTATGGCGGAAGCTAAATCAAAACTTTATAACTTTATATTATGTTATAATACTTTGTGCGATTTCTCATCGAACCAAGTTTGATTAATTCGCGAGTTATCACTCGGGGCTGTGATAATCATCGAATTTGACGATGATAATAATTATAATCATATTAATAATAATAATAATAATAATAATAATAATAATAATAATAATAATAATAATAGTAATAATAACAATAATAATAATATTAATAATAATGCTAATAATAATATAGGATCCTTGCTCTTTTTTCACAATCGCGTTTGAAAAAATAGACATTCAGAGCTGTTCGAGTGATCCTTTTAATTCTTCTGCTTTTTTTTCTTTTTTTCTTTTTTTTTAAACATTTGTATAGCATGTTTTCTCTCTCTCTCTCTCTCTCTCTCTTTCTCTCTCACATAGATCATTTAAATAAATCTTCTCTTTCTCCCTCTCAATATCGTTAAAATAATGATAATTAATATTATTATGTTATGTTGATCATTAAGTTAGCAGCAAAGTGCAACTAGAGTCATTACAAACTCACTACGCGGGGAGTACGTGTTCCTGCGGAATTATTTGTTTACCGCGTTAGTTTTTCAATGGGGTCGTCTTGTATTGTTGTACATATGTATCCTTTCTATGTACTTACAATTCAGCCGAGGCACCTTTGACACGCACTTATTTACTCGCGTTACGGAAAAATTGAAATGGAAGATGTGTAAAGGGAAGAAATTGAAGCATTGGAAATAGCGCGCGTTTGTTATTAACAAACGGAGCCGAAAATCGATGGAGATCTTTTTTTCTTTTTTTTTTCTTCTCTTACCTCTTTTTTCATCTACGAAAAAAATTCTTCTTGAAGATATAGAACTTTGATATTTTATTATATATATATATTTTTCTTTTTTTTTAGTCTTCTTATAGAAGAAAATGTAAGTACAAAGAAAAAACAAAAAAAAAAAGGAAAAAAAAAATGATCATCATTTGTACACGTTGTTGTTGATTGGCTCGCCAGAAAAAAATTAAATGAGCAAGTAAAAAAATAAATAAATAAATCGATAAAAAATTAATTTTAATCGATCTTCGTTCTCCGTTCGTTACGAAATGGCCGCCATGAAATATTTTCATCGCGCGCGATAATGCAAAGGTACTTTTGCTAAAAACAATTCTTTTTTATTGTTATTATTATTTCGTACGGCTCGTTCTCATGTGTTTTCTAATTTTGATATTTCGTTGCCTCGTTAGGCAAAACGACGCGTTTCGTCAGGCCGGGTTGGGCGTCAAAAACGTCAGTTTCGATTCGTTCGTCCTCATGACTTGCTGACTTCTCAAATTTCTTGGACGGGTTGCCAGATTGTAGGCACTCATTGATGAAACTGCAAACCGTGTTCACATAGACCTCACGATACATTGCATAATGTTTTACGTGGGGTGAATTTGTAAAGAGGACAAGTTGTACGCGTACACCGCGTTCTGCACGTCGGCTTGCGAATTTCTCGACATCCTGGAAATATAATATAACGTCATGTTCAATTGTCATGATAATTGATTTAAGATACATAATTGATTTAAAATTTATTAACCCTTTGAACTCGACTTTTTTTATCTTCCTCCTTTTTCTTTTTTAACCGACGTCGTCGAATCTCAGTTTAACGCGTGAAAGATTAACGAAGGGATAATTATTTATTGTCATTGTTGATGCAAGGATACTAAACTGATAAATAAATGTAATTAATCGTAAAATATGGACAGATAAATGGCAGACGATTATCGTTGTCACTTCAGAGACGACATATGAATTTTATCGTCGACCTCCGGCGTTGACGTTCGAATTAAAAGGGTTAACATTTTCGCTGACAAGATGGCTGTCAGCTTTGTCTTATATTCGAAGCATTATCTCAATAGAAATCCATAAAAAAGATTCGTAAATTAATTACGTTTCGCGTTGATTATACGATTATGTTCAATGTTTTTTTTTTCTTTTTCTATTTTTTTTTTTTTTACATAGATTACAATTGATATAAAAAAATATATATATACATATATTTACAGGTTTCGAGAAGTTGTTTAATTTCGCGAAACATGGATAACTTCGATCTGATAAAATATAAGCAAACGCGTTAATTGTTTTTACGTTTGGTTTAAAGAATATTTGTATAAACTAACGGCAGCTGGAATCAATGTATCGGTGTTCGAGTAAAGAAAGAGTTGCGGCCAAGAATAAGATTCTTCCATCAGTGTGAATGGATTAGATTGAATGGTGAAACCTCGTCCAAGAGCATGAGCGATCACCTGTAAAAAAAGGAAAAAAAGAATTGATATCTATTAAATAAGATATACAAAATGTTCATCGATCAATCTTATCTAATTTACATTTAATTCTCTTTTTACATGATCAATTTTTTTCTTTTTCTTTTTTTCGTTTTCTTTTTACACGTTTTAGAAGACAAAAGCAATTCTATTCTTAGACAATATATTACGATTCTATTAATGACACACGTTATTTTCTTCGAGACATATACACATATTTTAAATATAAATATTTAAAATAAAAAATAGCCTAGAATACTATTCAATGATTTTCATACTTTTTTTGTCTCATAAACGACTTATCGTTCGTATCGGGTTTTCACATTATTTGGATGCGTCCTTCAATTTTTTTTCGGTTTTTTTTTTCTTCTGGAACAAATCTATCGCGTAAATGAAGAATTAGATGTATCGTTTGAAAGTAAGTAGAAACAAGTAAGAAGGTAATAACCTCGAAGAACCAGAACATTGAGAGGAAGATTGTAATGAAGAAAGACATTGGTATATTCGTCAGAGGATGTCCACCGATGATAGCACTGATAGCTTTGAACAGGGACGTAACTCTTCTTTCACCAGGCGCGCTGTCAAAAATTACCCCTTTCACTTGGGACTGAGAAATAATATTAAAAATGAATTATATCTGTGAAGTGAATAATACAGTCAGATTAAAAAACAAAAAGAAAAATATGATCAAGGAAAAAAATAATGTTTCATTACTTGTATCGGAGAATCCATTTGTTGCATCGCGATACTGATGTGTTGATAAAGCAAAGCACCACCGTTGCTGAATATATGAAAGAATATCGGATGATCGTTCAAACTGTTTTTAGCAATCACCTGTAATAATCGTTTGCCTATATAAGGCATTTTATCTCTTCGTCCAAATAGACATTCCATCGGTGCCGTATAACGGAGAGTGATGCAACTGCAAATAATCGAATTTGACGATTACGGAAATATTCATTCAAATATACAAATATAATGTGAACACTCTATTTATTATCGTTAAAACGTTATATTCGAACGACGAATATATTTCATTTTTATCTTTGTAATCTTTTATCTTTGACCAATTTTGAGAAATTTCGCTTCTAATAAATTTTTAGTTTTCCAATTTTTTTTCTTTTTCTTTTTTTTTTATATAGTAAGAAAAATCTCAAATTAGGGTAAAACTATTATTATTTAAGTGCAACTATTAAATTAGTTTTTACGTGATTTTTAGCGATAGGAAATCCCCACCCACTCTCTGCTAAAAATAGACAGACCGCGGCACGTAAGTTAATACTCGAATATATATTTCGCATACAAAGTATTAACTAATAACTATTATCATTGACACGTGTACATGCCGATCGATCGTACCAACCAATATTTAAAGCTTCCTGTATGTCTCGAGCAATGTGCTTTAAACAAAATAAATTCGGCAATCGTTCCGAACTTTTATCGTTTCGATAAAAAAAAATTTTAAAACGAAAGAAGAAGGAATATGAGTGATATCAAAAAAAAAAAAAAGAAAAAACAAAGAAGAAAAAGAGAAAAAAATAAAAGAAACAAAAATCGGTCCTAGTCAGGTGAACAGCATCTGTGGAAAGCCGGCACAAACGTGCGGTCGATAATCGTCGACTAGAAACGTAAAATAATATCACCGGCTGCTGTGCTATGCAAAGTGAAAATTATAATCAAAATTTTTATCGAACGAAATGATTTTTTTTTTTTTACAAAGGAGAGAAGAGAGGAAGAATCCTTTTTTTTTCTTTTTCTTTTATCTCTTTTAATAAATCACAGCGACGAAAAGCTCATCGCGAGTGAGTTTTCAATTCCCTATTTAATCGTGCGTTGAATTTCGAGGCTGACCTTGAAATTTTAATCAAAGAGAGTGAGCAAGCGAGCGAGTGAGCGAGCGAGTGAATGAGAGAGAGAGAGAGAGAGAAAGAGAGAGAGAAAGAGAGAGAGAAAGAAAGAGAGACAGAGAGAGAGAGAAAGACACGAGATTACCTTCGAAGGTATCCTACCTCTTCTCCTTGTAGATAGCACTGTATTTAGCCAAGTATCTATCTTGACAGCCAGCCCATCCAAGTAGAACGACAAGTGGCCGTTTGTCCTCTTCATAAACGAAGACGAATTCCTCCTTGTGATCCTGTCCATTGTTCGTGGACGAAGTCAACGTCGTCGGATCCTTTGGCGATGGTGGAAAGGAAGGGAACATTATGCAGTATTCCAGGTCCTCTTGATCGTTCATCTTCTCCGGCATGATCGTATAGATTACCTCGCACCTATTTGGATGCCGGAAATGCGTACTCTCTCAATGCGCGTAATCTATATTTATGTAGCCGCCTTATGATGACGGCAACGGCAAAAGCTAGTTAGTAAGGTGATGATGACGAAGACGAGGAAGTGGAGGTATCTAGAGTAGAATATCTCGAGGAAACGAAACGAAACGTAACGTTGAGCGCGGGCTACTCGAAAGAGGGAGGTAGAACGAGGTGGTAAAGATGAAGAGGGAGAGATGTATATACACGTCTATCTCCCTATATCTTTCTCTTTCTCTCTTTTTCTCTTTCTCTCTTTTTCTCTTCTCTCTCTTCTCTTTCTCTCTTTCTCTCTCTTTCTCTCCCTCCCTCTCTCTCCCTCTCTCTCTCTCTCTTGCTCTTTTCAACACACACGGATAGAAGCAACATATAAAAGCACCCCACTAGTCGCACTAGGAAAGCTCTCCTCTCGTTCGGCACGAGCTTGCGTCGTACCGTTCGCGTTCGTTCTTCGAAAGCGCGAAAGCGAATCGGAGGATCGATAAATGGAGTTTCCTGAAGGTGCACGCGAGCCAGCTCGCCTCGTGTCCAGCTCGAGCAAGACTATTTTATACGAGAGTCATTTTCTGTCTGTTTCACTCTCTCTCTCTCTCTCTCTCTCTCTCTCTCTCTGTCTCTCTCTTTGTTTCTCTCTTTCGCTTTCTCTCTCTCTCTCTTTTTTTGTTTTTGTTTTTTTCTTCTCTCTCTTTTTTCTTTCTTTTTTTCTTTCTTTCTTTTTTTCTTTCTTCCTTCTTTCCTCTTTCTTTCTAGAGGACAAAGATCGAAAGATCGATACGATTCCTTGTAACTTTTCACTTTAATCTAACTTCCATCGTAGATTTGCTTATTCATCGATGACATATCGTTTCACGAACCGAATATGTTACACCGAGGTATCGATCGACTGCAACAACAACGAAGAGTCTACTTGTCTAGAATAATTTCAGATCGCTCAAAGCGCTAATCTAATTCACGACGCGTTCATATTTTTTCAGACGTAAGGCGAAACGATATGCGATCGTCTTTTTTAAATTCAATCGGAAATCTCTCATGTTCCAAAAAGATAGAGAATTTTGCCGCCGTTCTTACGGTTGCAACATGATTGAACCCGTCTACAGGAAATAGAAAATTTGATGATTGAATAATCAATCCATAATCGAAATCTCGTATTAAAAGTTATGTTTCCGAATCTCCCTATGACGTATATACTATTTTATCTGTTCGATTCGAAATCGATTGGAAGAGGAAAATTGGGATTCGTGGATTAATTTGAAGGAAGCGAGGGGGAGAATCGTTCGTCTCTTATTTTGATTTCCGTTTTCCGAGAGAAGTGGAAAGTTCATATCGTTCGAACGAAAATTCAAAGTTAAAGGGGTCGTCTTTTCTACCATTCACCCTTTTTCACTCGTTTCAGTGTTCTACTTTACCGACCACGTCGAGAAAGTAGAATACGTCGATAAGATAGAAACCTGCGAGAAAATAATTAATCGTTTATTATCGAATTTCGGTGGATAAGTTGAATCGGTAATGTCGTAAACCGCATAGATGGCGCCAAATATAGAAAGTACTCGCGTCGAGATGGTAAACATTGAGCAGGCGCTCTCAGGCGCTGGACCCGCGCTTGGATGCTGCCGACGCGCATGGTCGTCGAGTCATAACCGAGATGCACAGAGAAAGAGGGAGAGAGACCGGCCGAGATTCAAACTCGAAATCTAAACGACCGAACATTCAGAGTCACGCGAGTGGCCGCGCGATACGGCTCGGGCGTTTGAAAACGTACGGACGACGACAAAGGACACGACGAGTCGCGCGCCATGTGCGATCGGAGAAGTTTCAGATTAAAGAGAATCCTCTGTGTTCTATTCTTTGTCAATGGCATCGTCCTACCGATCGGTGAGTATATTTCTTATACGAATATTTTCCTTTTATTTTCGATTCGATCGGAAATTACGTGCGCGTTTATGTGTTTCAAGAAGTTCGAATGACGATTGGTGACGACGATGGTAACGAAGAAAAAAAAAAAATGTAATTAATAAAAAGAACATGCTTTTTTTTCTTTTTCTTTCATTTATAGACCCTCCAAGCTGTTATCATATCGTCGGTTATAAATTGCAAACATCCACAAGTCGACGTACCCTTATAATTTCAACTCAATTTAAATTCATGATCAATTTAAAATTTGTTAATTATTATCGTCTTTTTTATTGATCAATATAAAAATGTACTTTTATCCATGGTTACGTGGATATTCGTTGAGATCGAAGATTAAGTGGCGATCGTTTAGTATAATTTTTTATTCGTCGATGCGCGCTAAAAGGACCATTCACTTCTTCATAAATATCTACTTGATTAAGTTGTAAAAGCTAATGATCATTTATATACATACATACATATGTATACATATATATATATGGAGAAATATTTCAGGTTAATGGCTAATTACTCACTAATGATTTCATTTTCCTGTTGATACGTTCGATGTTCATTCGTGGAATTGCCAATGTTGTTTCTTTATTTCTTTCTTTCCTTTTTCTTTTTTTTTGTTTTAATTTCTTTAACACATAGCTCTGAATTAACGTCGAAGTATGCAACGAAACGAGGAAAGTTTTGCAGTTTTCCTGCCGCGTTTAGCATGAGCTTGATATGCACGTTGAATAATAAAGACATCAATGAACAAGCCCTGGTGGTCGCGTGTTACTTCGTGCGTTTCGTGTTAAGCTTAATCGTAGTATATTCAAAGTTTTTAAGACATAAAAACTTTTACTATTCTCTTACGATTACTCTATGTTATTTTCAAATGTTCTCAAATAAAAGATAAAAAATCATTGACCAAACGAAGCGAAATAATATTCTTTCTACGAACAATTAGAAAAAAAAAGAAGAAAAGAAATATGTATATATTACATATTATATGTGTATATAATATTAATTTTTCTTCAACATTTTTCATCCTTTAGTATTAATTCTCTCTACTTTTTTTCCTTTCTTTCTTTTTTTTTTTTTAATCTTTACGTTTGTCTTTAAAGCAGACTTTTCTCTCCAATACAGACAACGCTTTCAAGAATTTCATTAGCGTGAGAATCCTCGAGAGAGCAGTCTACGGATTACGTTTCACCCAGACATGAACGTAATTGCGTTCGGTTTTATTTAATTCTTCACATTTTTTAACGGAAATATTATAATAAAAAAGATTTCTTTCTTTAACGATTTTACTTTCACGATTATACTCATATATACATATATATATACCTTTTTTTTCCATAAAATACAAAATACATACAAGTATATTCTATCGACTCGACAAACATTAAGAATTATAAAAATTTTATATACAAAGCTATATACTATGTGTATATTCATATTGTATAATCGACGCAAAGTGGCGATAATATGGCAAGCTGTTTCATTTTTATTCTATTTTACTTTCCGATAGACGTAATACGCGCGCAAAATTGTATTCGAGCGAAATTCCATGTGAAGCTTCGCTGGCAGAATATTTCGTCGCGCACTGGACTATGAGCACGCCTATATGTTAGTAGCTATTTTATGCAGTTTAGGTATGCACCGATGCATCACGAACGTTCGCGCCACTCCTCCGTGAGGAAAGTATCGGAGGAACGCTTAAATATATCCTTATATATATCTCTACATACCTATGTATATATATATATATATATATATATATATATATATATATTATATATAAGGTTATATACTCAAACGTTTACGACTGAGAACACATGAAATAATTCGATTACTATAAGTCGAGTGCGAGCGGATGATACCGATTAATTTTTCCTCTGGATTTTTAATTATCGTTTTTCTTTCTTTGTCTTTTTTTCTTTCTTCTTTTCTTTCTTCCCTTCTTTCCATCTTTCTTCCTTTCTTTTTTCTTTTTTCGTTATATCCTCTTCCATTCCTTTTCAACCCATTTCAAATCTGAAATCGTGACCTCATTCCTACCCCTTAGGATTTCCACATGGAAGTTTCTCATCTCTTATGTAAATGAATCCACGCGTTACGTTCAAACGCGAACGAAACAATAGATTTGCGAGGATGTTCGGAAAATTTTTCTTTTATGACGTTCTCAATTGCTTACCACTTGTTTCATTCCAATAATGAACGATATCATTTTGATAATCATCATTGTTATCTAACTGTTCGAACGAGCTATCTTTATTTTTGAATATATACGATTGTTCGATATTATCCTCGTAGACTTTGAAAATAAATTATTTCATTTATTGTTTAATCCGATCGAAGAAATTACATTGCCGATACTTTACCAGTTTATTCTTCTTCCTCTTTTCTTCTTTTCCAAGTAATTATTTCACACATAATTATTCGTAATTCTCTCGAAACAATCTTATCGCGAATGGAGTAAGAAAATATCGAGCTTTGTTTCCAAGCATAAATAATCGGAGAAATTACGTTGCCGGTAGATCCAACGAACGTTGATTTTTTCACGTCGCTTAATTCCTTTCTTCTGTTTTCTCATTTTAATCTGCAAATAATTAATTATTTCGCAGATAATTATTCGTAATTCTCTTGAAACATTTTACCACGAGAGAAGTAAGAAAATATCGAGCTGTGTTTTCGAGCGTTCCGCAAACAAATATCTATCCATCTATTCATCCATCCATCCATCTATCTATCTCTCTATCTATCTATCTATCAATCTATCTATCTATCTATCCATCCATCCATTCGCGAAGAAGCCTCGTTCGTTGCTTCATCTCTCATTCGAAAGTCATACTTTAGCGTTTTAGAATCAGTGAGTGAAGGGGAAGTTAAGAAGGAAGAAAGCAACGAAGAAGAAGCAAAGAAGACGTCGTACCCTCTCCCTTTTTGCCCTTCTCCTTTTCGTTCATCCTTGCCGATCCTTCGAAGGGGAATAAACATCGGAGATTGGATTTTGGATTACCAGTATCCTTATGCTTCGAGGAGTGGCAAGAAGATGGAGGTTGGAAGAGAGGGTGGTAGTGGTGGTGGGTGGATAGTAGGAGGGGGAAGGAAGACAGGGAGGGTGAGTAGAAGGGAAGAAAAGTGAGAAAGATGCAAATGTGGGAAAGGAAACTGCGGACGTTCGAAGGTCCTCGAAAATATAGAAAAGTTGAGTATGCGATTCGGTGACACAGAAAATCAACATTTTTATACTACGAGTATTACCCGAGGCTACGAGAAATACGTATGTCCATCTCTTTCTGTCTCTCTCTTTCTTTCTCTGTTTCTGTCTCTCTATCTCTTTCTCGCTTACTCTCTTTTGATATTTTCTTCGTCCCAGGACACAACGTCTTTTCATCCTCCGTCTTCAATCTCTCCCCTTCATTCTCCTTTCAGGATTTTTCGTGAAAACGTACGAGGACACGTACGAAATCGTAATATTTCCCACTTCTGACCGATTTTTCATAGTTCTTTTTGTCGTAGGAGATAAATTTTGGCTGGATTAAATATGAGTATGTGTTTGTATGTATGTGTGTGTGTATGTGTGTGTATGTGAGAGAGAGAGAGAGAGAGAGAGAGAGAGAGAGATAGAGACAGGATTGTTTGATTTCGTTAGAATTTTAATGGACGAAAAAAATGAACGATTCTCTTTTAGATTTTTATGTTAATTTGAGATCAAAATGATCGATTGAAGAAAAATGTATCATCTTCGTACTGTCTACGAAATATAAAGGAAAAAAGAAGAAAAGAGAAGAAAGAATGAAAGAAAGAAAGAAAGAAACGAAGGAAGAAAGAGAAAGAAGTATCCCATCTTGATTACAAATGAAAATCGTTGATGACTTAGGTCATCGAACTTCTGACGAGTCGAAGTAAATCGTGCGACCAGTCGGTATTCCAGAAGGAATGAAATTTCATCAGGAGAATAAAATAGGACTCGTACGTCGACGACAGGAAGAAATGCCTTTTATAAAAGAAAATGTCTTCGTCCTCGCAGTCCATCTCCACCATTTGTTCCCTTCTTCTCTTTTTTTTCTATTTTTTTGTCTCTCTCTCTCTCTCTCTCTTTCTCTCTCTTCTTCTTCTCTCTGTCTCTCTCTGTCTCTCTATCTTTCTCTGTCTCTGTCTCTCTATCTCTATTTTCTGCTTTCGATCGAAAGAATCGTCCCTGAAAAGCGAGGAAGCTGGAAAAATTAGCAATGTAAATTCCATTGCTCCTGATGCTTACAATCGATACTTTCTAATCATGATGGATCGGACTTCGTCATTGCTTGAAATCAATTCTTTTCGTCTTCTTCGTACAGTATATATAACAAAACTTGATTTACTTACTTATTTTTAATTTTCGAATTGCAAATATCTATACAGATTATTGACTCATAATAATAATTAACTTGGGAATAATGATTAAGTATGATTACTCTATCGTTTTTTGTTGAAATGAAAACAAAAAAAGAAAAAAGGAAAAACGAAAATTTGATTTCATTTCTTATAAATAAATTTCTTTTTTTTCGAGTTACATCTAGATCTCGTTGATTTATTATAATTCATACTATATATTCAACCAATATATATATATATTTTTTTTATTCACTAGACATTCTCTTTTTTTTCATCAGACAAAAAAGAAATAAACAAATTATTTCCATTCTTTTCTTTTTATTTTTCTTTTTATTTTTTTTTTGACGCACAAGATCTGTCTTTACGTATTTATGTTATTCACGGTGCAGCTACGTGTCGTACTTTCTCTCTCTCTCTCTCTCTCGCTCACTATTTTTTTCTTTTTTTTTTTCGTTCTATTTTCAAGCGTACCTGTCAAGCTCCTGACAGATTGTCCGTACGATAAGCGGCGTCGGACGAAAGAGGAATTGATTTATAATGGTCGTGCCACGTTCGCAGTACCGATAGCGCTTGTTTCCCGTCAGGCGAAACAATATTAGCCAGACGAGGCGAATCCTTTGATTTTTCGTGTTTTTGAAAACGTTTACTTATAATTTTCGAGCGTCCCGTGTTTGGAGTCGCTTTGAAAAAAAAAGAGATCGTTCGACCTTAATTTGCGCGTGCGTGTGTTTTTTTTATCTTTTCTTTCATTTAACTTCATCGAATATCATGCTACTTGTTTGCCTTTAATTTCTTATTAATTCGCACGTTTTCTTTCTTGCGTTTTATTTTGTTTTATTATTTCGTTTCCTTTTTTTTTATTCTCACTTCTCTCTCTCTCTCTCTCTTTCTGCTCATTCTACGCCATTTTTCGATACATCGTAAAACGAATCTCCGATTCGACGGAAAGTTACCAAATTAAAATGGACGAAATAACGGGCTCCTTCGTTTTTTTTTTCTTTTTCTTGTTTCGAACAAACACCGAACAGCTAACAATATCGTGTTGATCGTACGAGACTAATTCACAAGCACGTCAACGATAATTCGTGCGGATGGGTACATTTTGACGATGAGAAAAAAAATGTGTTTCATTATTTTTTTTTCTTTTTTTTTTTAGCGACAGTAACGAAACAGCGACAGAGTTTTATAACTCGTTGGAAACGTTTGATTTCGTCAACGAGATTCGTTGGGGTTCTATTCGAGGAGGAAAAAGCAAAAATTAGGATCGTAATAAATTGGGAGACCGGATAGAATATATTTTATGTCATTTGAAATAATATTTTATGTCAATTAGAATAATATTTTATGTCGTTTAGAATAATATTTTATGTCATTACCAACTACTTTTTTCCTCCATTGAGCTCGCTCCTGCCCCCACTAATCGATCTTCATTTTCTCGAGTTAAAAATGATCATCTCGAAGCTGGACAAATATGAATCGTGTTGTTGAGTGAGCTAGGTTGCAAGAATATTCGATAAATTATTTCTTCTCTTTTTCTCTCTCTCTCTCTCTCGTGCGCGCGCGCACTCAGTATTTTAGACACGTTATCAATCTAACAACGAAAATAACGTGACCTTAACACAATTTTGTCTTACGATAAATATAAGGTATCGACGAGTATTATACAAGTGTTATAGTATTGAGACACGTAATTAAAACCTTAACAAGACAATGTAGGTCATTAGTTGAGTTCAATTATTTAGATCGATTATTTAGTCGAACGTCGATCGAGATAGAGGAGAGATAATTTTTTTCCTTTCTTTTTTCTTCGAAAAAAGAAGAAAAGGAAGAGGGGAAAAAAAGAGAAAAAAAGGAAATAAAGAAAATGCTGAAACACACGGTTGAATTGCTGTTTAAAATCGATCGTGTATAAGGGATTAATATTTAATTCCGGATTTAAAGAATAATTACACTTCAACGAGGGATGGATTAAATTAACGACGGATAGAAACTTCTGGAAAACTCAGTTCTGATCGATACGAGGGGATGAAAGGGGAAAGGATAGGTAGATAGCCAAGAGAGGTAGATTGGGAATACGAAAGCACACATACACACACACCGAGCCACACATATATGCCCTATACGCACATATGTACATACGTATGTATGTATGTATGTATGTATCTTAGGATTACTGAATCATTACTTAAGGCTTTAAGGGAAAGTTCGAGTCGAGATCGTGTCGAAGTTTGTTCGATGGTCGTCTACGAGACGACCGATATATCGAAGGATCGGTGCCCAAATCGACGTGACACCGCGAACGGCTTGCTAAGACTGTTTTCGAGCGAAGACATTGACGAAGGACAGATTAATCGCATTACCGATTGTCGAACGGCCTTTGTAGAGAGGAGTAAGTCTCGGTCAGTAAATACCGAATCTATATCTGTATATACCTCTCTGTATATACCTGCACGTAGCTAGGCTAGCTAGCTTAGCTTAGCTATGTTGATGTTCAGCATCGATGTCAACTTAATCCACCATCCACACCGTCTACTGTCGAGTTTAATTAAACTTTTGCAATGAAATTCGCTGGTTTTACTCTCTCTCTCTCTCTCTTTCTTCCCTTTCTTTCTCTCTTTCTCTTTCTCTATCTTACTCTCTGTTAACCAGCAATCAGCTTTTGTCTATATATATATATATATATATATATATATATATATATATATATATGTATGTATGTATGTATGTATATCTATATATGTATCTTCTATTCACACTGTATTCTCTTTCTGTCTCTATCTCTCTCTCTCTTTGTCTCTCTCTCTCTCTGTCTGTCTGTCTGTCTCTGTCTCTCTATCTTATTCCATGTTAACCAGCAACCAGCTTTCGCTATACATATATACATGTATATGTATATGTGTATCTTGTATTAACATTACATTTTCTCTCTCTCTCTCTCTCTCTCTCTATTTTTGTCTCTCTATTTCTATCACATTTTACAACGAGTAAGAGAAACGAACGAATTACTTTCTATCACCTACGGTGAAGCTTTGTTGGCTGCTGTAATCGCTTCTTCCTTTCCAAAAGTAAGTTCTTTTCTTCCTTTCCCTTCCGCTCGACCGCATCCTTGAAACTAAACTGCAATAAGATATTTCTCTCTCTCTCTCTCTTTCTCTCTCTCTCTCTCTCTATCTTTCTCTCTCACTTTCTCTCTTTCCTTCTCTTTATTACTATTTTACTTTAATTAGTATTAAGACGAATATTTATTGATAATCGTATTGAAAAAAGGGGCCAGTTTATTATCGAGTTTATTATATTTCACGAAAAGATATCGATAGTATATTGGAGAAAACTGTGGAGACGATTAACGACAACGGCTCTCTTAATTACATCTTTCGCTTTAACTAACTTTAAGTTAGATTTCAGACGAGAAAATCTTCATCGTCATCGTTTCTCTTTCTCTCTCTCTTTCTCTTTCTTTCTCTCTCTCTCTCTCTCTTTTTCTCTTTCTCCATCTCGACAGCATCGAAAGTCGAAACTTTCGAGCTTTCGATATTCCAAAGGTAATTTAAGCTTCGTTAACTTCGGTCCGCTTCGACGAAGTAAATAAAAACGACTTTTCGAAGTTAAACGCTTATGCTTGCGCGCGCGCGCTCGCTCGCTCGCTTTCACCCCCGCAATACGTGTGTAGTATATATGTATGTATATACGTGTTCCTGTGATTGCTACACGTCATCGATTTATTTATTTTATTCATTCCCCTACGGTCTTATTTGATTTTCCAACTCGAACGATGGAAATAATTAATCAAGACGATACCGCGGGTTCGACGATTTTGTTTGAAAGAAAAAGAAAAAGAAATGGAAAAAGAAAAAACACAAAACGAATTAGTCGTACTGTCGAACGTTAAACGACTTCGTTAAACGTTCTCTACGTCCGCCTTCTCTTTAATTTTCTTCTCTCTCTCTCTCTCTCTTTCTTTCTTAAACTCGTTCTATCAGTATAGAAATACCATAATAATACGGTATATAATGTTTCGATTGTTAAAGGATATAAAAGAAATATTATATAGATCGTAATATCAAAAAATAAGAGAAATAAGAAGAAAAAAGTAAAGTTGGAAAAAGTAATCGAGTTGGAAAAAGTACGATTGTCGGAGTTGCATTTTAATTATATAATTGCGCGAGTGAAAAAAAAATGGAAGGGTGGAGTGATGGTAACGAAGGGGAGTAGGTAGCGATGGGCGATGGGTGTTGGGCGTTGGGTGCAGGGGGGAGGGTGATGGAAGGGAATGACGCTCTGACTATGGCCACAAGCATGAAGGCAGCAGGAAGTCTCCACAATGTTGTGCTACTTCGGTGGGGTGACTTTAAGTACTTGAAACTTGCATCTAACTATAAACTGGAAACTCTACGTCCGCCTTCTCTTTAATCTCCTTCTCTTTCTCTCTCTCTCTCTCTCTTTCTCTCTTTTTTTCTCTCTTAAACTTGTTCCATTAACATAGGAATACCATAATAATATGGTATATAATGTTTCGATTGTTAAAGGATATAAGAGATATGTTTTCTATATAGATCGTAATATTCAAAAATAAGCAAGAAGAAAAAAGGAAAGTATAGAGTTCGATAGATAATTCGTTTTATCTGATATGATATAACGGATACGTAGATAAGTAAGTATCTGCACTTTCGTGGTATCAAGAAAGTCACTCTAAATCATTCTCTAGATCCTTAAGCGTTCAACCATTCTCAAAAGTCTTTGAAGGTATGGTTCCAAGGGTAGTGATCTTGTGCGATCTTCCTAGGAAAACTTTCAACTACCGAAGAGAAGTTTTGCTCGCGTTCGTTCACTCTTTCTCTGTCACAGCTCGAATTCTTCTACGTTAAAAGAATAAAAGATAAAGGGATGGAGATAGATAGAGATAGAGATAGAAATAGATAGATAGATAGAAAGAGATAGAAAACAAAGGAAGAAATTCGCAGAGAGAAAGTAATGAAGAGAAAGAGAGAGAGAGATGAGACGAGCGTAGAACTGAAACTGTAAAGACGATCGAGTTTTGAGTTTAATTTTAAAGAGATGTTGAAGGGGGTGTACGGATTTGATAGAAAGAAAAGGAAGGAAAGAAGGAAGGAAAGAAGGAAGGAAGGAAGGAAGGGTAAGAGAATATATAGAATATAGAACACCAAGAGGGAAAGAGAGAGAGCTGGGCTTTATCTACGAGAAATTACTGTGGCCTTAAAGCGATGGAGGGTAGAGAATCCTTGGCTGAATGGAGACTTTAGTCGTACAGAGATCCACCTCTCTAGGAAAAGGTTAGCCTCTCGTAGTCGTCGTTCTTTCACGGGGCGAAGATAGAGCACCGTTAATTAGATTTCTCGTTGAAAATCCAAAAGAGGCGGAGGACACAGGCTAGCCTTCTCTTCGCGTATAAGCTCATAGCCGGAAGTTACTTTTACCTTTTACTCTTTCTATCTTTCTATCTCTCTATAAGAGGAACAAAATAAGAAAAAGAGGAAACCATATATATATATATATATATATATATATATATATATATATATGTATGTATATATGTATGTATGTACGTATGTATATATATATATATCTTGTTCTCTCTTGCTTCCTCATTTTTTTTATTTCTTCTATTTCTTTTTCTTATTCTATTTCATCTTTTTTCTTCTTTTTTTATTTTTAAATCGTGTTCGAAGCTTTATTTATTTTGATACTAAGAAAAAGAATCAAGGAGAAGTCTTTGACAATGAAAGTCTTCGAAGTCGTCGAGTGACGATCGATGTCGAGCTTATGAAAGAACGTTGATTCCGTTTGGAGGACTAGTGATAAAAGAAATGTAATTTACGAGACGATAAGAGGGTATAGGCTTGTGAGGGTGCAGAGGTTGTAGGGGATGAGTTAGACTGAGCATGAACCGACTACTTTCTCTTAATGACGAAATGAGAAAGAGAGAGAGAGAAAGAGAGAAAAAGAGACAGAGAGGAAAAGAGTACCCTTATCCTCTTCCCTCTCCATTTCCCCATCACGACTCGTAAATTACGTTGGGCGACTTTCAAAGAGAGATTTAACATTATCCGTAGGTATCGGCTTTCGTTAAGAGAGACAACAACGTGAGAAATAAATCTCATAAAACCTTAACGTACTGTCATTAGATATCTTTCTCTATGTATTAAACATTTTCTACTTTATACTAGAGAAAATCGCATATATAAAACATATATAATTTGTACTGAATATAAAATATATGTATATTTATATAATCTAATACGTATGTTTGAGATACGAAGAAATAAAAAGAAAAATTAAAAGAAAAAAAGAAGAAAAAAAAAGAGAAAAGAAAAAATACACGAAAAATACATCAAGTTCGCTATTTGCATGAACGACGATCGTCGAATAATTATTTTTAAATTAGAACGATAGAGGATTTAGAAATGAGAATAAGAGAGTCGAATCACTCGAAATGAAAGTTTTATCGTTTGCCCGTTCGTTTATAGACTTTGCTCTTCTTTTTCTACTTCTTCTTCTTCTTCGGCGGTTTCGAGGGCATCTTCTTCTTCTATCTTTTTTGTCTCTTTATCTTTTGTTTTTTTTCCTTTTCTCTTTCCTTTTCTTTTCTTTTTTTACTTTCTCACATAACGTGGCGCAAAGTATCGCGAGGAACGTGTACCTAGCTACTCACGCTCTCGCCTACTCAAAAACTTTCATCGTGAAATTTCAATGAAACGTCACGCTCGCACTACCGTCTTTCTTTCTCTCTCTCTCTCTCTCTCTCTCTCTCTCTCTCTCTCTCTCTATCTTTATCTTTCAAGCATTTTTTTACTCCTCCTCTCTCCCCTTTAGCTTTTTGTTCTTTTTTCTTTTTTTTTTCCTTCGAGTTTAGAAAACTCGCTTTCGGGAGGATTACCAAGTCGGAAGGAAGAGATCGTCGTTGTCGTCGTCGTCGTGGTCGTTGTCGTTGTCGTCGTCGTCGTCGTCTTCTTCTTCTTCTTCTTCTTTTTCTTCTTTTACTTTTTCCTCTTCTTCTTCTTCCTTTTCGTTTTTATCTCTCTGTCGTCGTCGTTACGAGGGATAAAAAGAAGATTACGACGAATCTCGTTTGAATAACAAAAGAGAAAAAGAGAGAGAGAGAGAGGAGAGAGAAAGAGAGAGAGAGAGATATCGGATCGTGTGGTAAAAGAAGAAAGGAAAAAATCTGTCTACGTGAGCAAAAGAAAGAGAAAAAGAAATGAGAGAGGAAGAGAAAGAGAGAGAGAGAGAGAGAGAGAGACAGAGAAGAACTTGAAAATCGTAGAAATTGGAAGAATCACGACGCAGCGGTTTTTTTTAAAATGGAGAACAGAAGACTCCTCGTTTCGAAGGATCACTGAACGAAAGAACAATTCAAGGATAGATCGTTCGATCGATCTTTATATACATACATACATACATACATACATATATATATATATATATATATATATATATATCTTGCTTTTATTCTCTTCTCTCTTTTTTTTTCTTTCTCATCTCTCTTCTCTCTCCTTCTTTCTTTTTTCTCTTCTCTTTCTTTCCATAGCTTGCTACGCGAAATCTCACACGTTTATCATCCCGAATGGCGGCCTGTTAGAATGAGTTAGAGGCGAGGCTACAACGTGGCTTGACCCAACATCTCTTCTCTTCGCGTTACGTGGAAAGCCTTTTGCTTCTCGAGTCTCGATGCATCGTAATTCATAACTTTATCGAACGTTCCCGGCGTTGCACCGGTACACCACCATGCTCCTCCGGGCGGCATTTAAATCACGCGCCCCGTTAGTCGACGATACCGTTGTTGCATCAAGAATGTCGTCGTCTTTTCGTATTAATTCGGATTTTTGTTTGTTTTTGTTTCCTTTTTCTTTTCTTTTTTACTTTCTCTTTTTTCTTTTCCTTTTGTTTTTATCGAATAGATATTTCCATTTCGTTCTATATATGTATGTATGTATATATTTTATATATTTATATATGTATTCTCTTTTTTTTTTTTTATTAACTCATCAAGAATTGCAATCAATCATTGCAGATGTATCAACATATATATTTATTTTATATCCCTACGAATTGTACGATATTTCGATTCGATCGTTCATTAAAAAAAAAAGAAAAAAGAGAAAAAAAAGAAAAAAGGGGAATGAAAAGAAGAAAAAAAGGAACACAAATTCTATTTCACAAATCGTATCTTTTAAGAACCGTCTTTAATCTAGTTAAACTCTTCAATAGAAGAAAAGTTCTCTTCTTTAGGATAGGGCAAAAGAGAAGAGAAGAGAAGAGAAAAGAAGAGAAGAGAAGAAAAGAAAGAAAGGATAAAAAGAAAATTCCAACATAGAAAATTCAAGAGATCGTTGAACGTATCGTGTCGAGTAATCTATATGTTGTCATTGTCGTAGCTACGACGATCGTTGTCGACCATTTCGGTTCGAAAGAATATCGATAGAAAAGTGTAGCTATTAATTGCTTCCGAGACTTTAATAACACGACGGTCGGATTAGTACTCGAAGCGATAACATGGAAACGATGATGATTTAACGTTTATTAGTTTCGATGGGTTATTCTTGCGGAACAATAAAGTATTACATATATACCTACCTCTATTTACCTACCTACCGATATCGTACAATCGTTAGAAAATTATAAAAGAAACTTTGAAAAGTAGGTAATAACGATAAGTGATATGAAAAATTGTCGTGCTTACACACACACACACATCTACATATAATATATACGTCAGATTGAAAAATGTGATAAGAAGGCGGGTGATCATGATGATCGATGATACGTTGAATTAAACGATAAGGGTGTATACTTATGTACGTGTATATGTAAATATAAAGATTTTATTACTATCGCACTGATTTAATTTGCGAGACATATTGAGAGCACGTAACTAGTAGCCTCGGCTAGTTCGATCGAAGAGATCGAGAAGACAAGACAAACAGGAAGCAGAGGGTACCATCATCTTCTCGGGAGCGAATTATCTAGCTAGTTCGATGGACCCGTCTGTCAACGTTACACTAGTGATCGTTACGAAGCGATAAAAGTTTTCTTGGTAAAAGAAGAGAGATAGATAGATAGAGAAAAAGAGAGAGAAAGTGTCTATAGTTGTCTATATGTGTCTATGTGTGTGTATACCTATACACCATTCAAACGTTCTCCTTAATGCCATACTAACATCGGACTGCGAGAAAATGAAATGTTCTTCTCTCCTTCACGAAGATGTTCTCTCTTTTTCTTTTTTTTTATATTTTCTTTTTTACTCTTTTTTCTTTTTTTTTTAACTTTTATCCTCTTTCGTAGAAAGAGAACGACGTCGGTGAAGTTGAGAAAATCCACTTGACCTTCTCTCTCTCTCTCTCTCTCTCTCTCTCTCTCTCTCTCTCTTTCTTTCTTTCTCTCTTTCTCACAGCCCAAGTTTTTCTTTCACGATATATTCTTCGCTAAAGTCTCGCGAGGCTCGATCAACTCGACGATGAAGAAAAAGGATCGGAAAATTTTGGCTTCCCTGTTGGCTCGAATTATCCCGTAGGATACCTTCGACTCGTGAGAAGAATATAGTTAGATGATGAAATGAAAAGAAGCAAAAGAAAAAGAAGAAGAAAAAATAGAAAGAGAGAAGAGGCTAGTTACGAAAGATTTTCGACAAAAGGCTCGTTGAAAAATTCGATGAGTTTTCCAGTTCTTCCTCTAAGTGGCCAGATCTCCCTTACCTCCCCTCCATTCCGTTTCTATACCCCTCGATGAAAACTTTGTCCTTGAAGTTTTCTCACGGTCCATTGATTGCCATTCGTAGTATAGCATCTCCTATCTCTTCCTCTCTCGCACGTATGTACGAACGGGGAAGTAAAGACCGTTCGCGTCCCATTGTTTGTTCCTTTTGATTGATCCTTAATTAACTACTTTAGAGTTAACAATCTTTACCGCTTGGCGTCGCTAACTTTAATTAATTTTTCTTTTCTTTCCTTTTCTATTCTCTTTTTCCTTTTTTCTTTCTGTTTTTTTTCAATTTCTTTCCTTTCTTCTGTTTTCCTTTATTTTTCTTTTTTTATGCTTCTTCTTCTTCTTTTCCCCGTCGCCCTTCGAGATTATAATTCTATTCGACTGTAATTATCGACTATTAATTGACTATTCATTATCTAGTTCTCTCTCTCTCTCTCTATCTCTCTCTTTCTCTCTTTCTCTCTGTCGCTATCTCCCTCGCTCGTTTTTAAATTTAAAGATTTGGTTTATAGAAAAACAGAAAAATATAAAAAAAGAAAGGAAGCATCGTTGCCAAGGGATTATTTTCAAAGTCCGAACGGTGAGTTCCACTTTCCGGAACGACACGATCGACCCCAATTCGTTGGATTTATTTTTTTCTTCTTTTTTTTTATTTTTCGAACGATTATGTCCAACGATGCGATATCACGCTGCTACTAATCGTGTATTAACCCGCGAAGATTAAAGCGAGCGTTTGCAATGAATGTACGCTATCGGATCGATTTTGGAACTAGGACTCGATTAATACACATACATTTTATATATATATATATACATACATATATATATATATATACACACACATATACAGAGTAATATAGACAGACATATACATATACATATGTGTATGACAAAGTGGACAAGTATTTTTCACGTTAAAAATTTAATTCATTATATTATATATATATATGTATATATTATATGTATTATATATATACACATGTGTGTATACATATATATACGCGTGCTCGTTTGCGTGCACGTGTGTGTAGTCGTTAAAACGTTGATATCTTTGCCTTTGTGATAACGCGTGTACAATACCGAATAGATTTACCCTGGAAAATTGAAAATGTTTTCACGGTGGTTTACACCAATCGGAAAAGTCATCCCTTGCGTCTGTCTATTTTCTCTCTCTCTCTATTTCTATTTCTATTTCTCTCTCTCTCTCTCTTGAAATTCGACACTCGAGAAACAGTCACGCGATATCGGACTGCGCTACGATCCGAAACCATATCTACTCGTTGTTAGTCGATTAGTTTGTTTTACCTCAATATGGCTATTTCATACTAATTTTCATCGTATACGCTTCGTGCTCGTTCATCCTTTTGTTCATTCGTTTGTTCGTTCGTTCGTTCGAATATCTCGTGAATTAGTTCGAAAGCCATACGATCAAATTTATGAAATTTTTACCGATGGTATTTCGTTCCCCAATCACCTGCCTTTTCTCCCTCATACCCAGCCCAACCCCATCCCTTGAAAAATATTGTCGTCGACAAAATACAATACATATAGCTGAAAAATTTTCCACGTTGTTTTTTTTTTCTTCTTTTTTTTTTTTTTTTTTTTTTTTTAAAGAGAAAAAAGGAAAAAATGGAAAGAAAGGAAAAAACAAAAAACTTGTATTCCGTTTTGTCGTATTTCCAATTCAATGGACGGCTATTTCAATGCTAATTGACGATATTATATTTTTTCGCGATATCCTACGATGTTATGATACGAGCCGGATTTTCTCCTATAAATGCAAAATTTTCATAAAAATACTACGGAAACGATCCCTTTTAGCGTCTTATCGTCGATTTCTATTTTCATTGGGCAAGAGAGAAAGAGAGGAACAGAGTGAGATAGATAGATAGAGAAAGAGAGAGAGAGAGAGATATAGAGAGATAGAGAGATTATTGGTACGAGTCATCGTGTCATTCTCTGCATTCAAATGCTTCCTATTTAACTCTCGTCTCGCCTCCTCCTCCTCCTCCGCCTCCTCTTTCTCCTCCTGCCCCCCGAACTCACCCTGCCCCCTCTTATTCGACGATTATTCGTATCCGCTAACAGGATTAAAATGTTAATCGCCTTATGAAATTTCACGTTGCATAAGTCTAACTAGGATTTATGGTCCACGGTACTCTGAAACGTCTTTCTGAATAACATCGAATTAACGACATACAAATACGAACAATGTATATATATATACTAACGCACACACACACACACATATATATATATATATATATATTGTTATCTCTGTAAACTTGAGATTATAGATAAGTACTTGAGTATTAACAAAATTGATGTAATTGAATTTTAATAAAAAAAAAAAAATTGATGCCGAATTTTATTATTTAACAAGTAAAATAGAATAAGTTCCTCTCTTTCTTTCTCTTTCTTTTTCTTTATTCGAGAAAACCTTCTTCATTC
Source organism: Vespula vulgaris (assembly GCF_905475345.1). NCBI lineage: Eukaryota > Metazoa > Arthropoda > Insecta > Hymenoptera > Vespidae > Vespula > Vespula vulgaris. The sequence continues at coordinate 2,552,684 of NC_066588.1, forward strand.
GTGTTTTTGTCCTTAAAATTCGCTTTCTACTTGAAGCTCGGCTTTTAGAGAACGGTAAAAAGTTCAATATCGAGCTCGAAAACCTTAGTGAAGTGAATCCTAAAGGATGTTCGCGCACGTGCACGTGCACCACCATCACCAGCGACTTTTACCGTGATCGCGAAGTAAACCCCACGATGTTGCATTGACTTTCGAGTAGAGAAACGAGAAACGAGAAACGAGAAGGAGAAAGAGAATCTAAGTTCTCTCCTTCTCCCCTTTCCCTTCTCGATCTTTCCTTCGCCCTAACTCTTCTATCTCTCATCCCTCATCCCCTCATTGGAAAAAAGGGAACGACGACGAGGTCGACTAAGAGTAACTTTTTGACTTGGTTTAAACTTTTTCGCGCATTTGAGAATTGTTTGGACGAAGACGCTTTTTATCAATTGTATTGAAATCTAACGAAATCAATGGATAACTATTGAATCGTTAAAACGAAAAACTATATGATCTAAGAAAAGTAAATGATAGTTAGTGAAATTATAAAAAATGAACGTAAGTGATATTAACGTTCTTCGAAATTTTTAAAACGAAATGTTAGAGAAATTTTTTCTCCTTTTCTTTTTTTTTATATCTTTTTATTTCGTTTTAGTTTTTCAATTCTTGTTTTTTCTTTTTTTTTATTTTGTTTCATGTTCTCCCTGAGAAAAGCAGCAAGTTCGCATTCGTTTCTTTAATTATTTTTTCTTGAATTGATCTTTCTTTTTTCTTCTTCTTCTTCTTTTATATATATATATTTTTTGTAATTTTTACAGGATCCTGCCAGAATGCAGAACCACGGGGATCCTTTGGGAGCAAAAGTATCGCAAGGAGGATGGATCTTCTACGGGACACCGAACGTCTCGACGAACGACGATTCAAGTAACTATGTAATGGATTATTGTTATAGTCATGTTCGCGACTGGTAAGATCTCTCGATCAACCTATATCGAATATATACGAACAATTTTTTTCTTTCTTTTTTTTCTGTCGACGATCAATCGAACATCGATCTTTTGAAAATTGTATTCATCGATTATTTTCTTCATCGATAACTTTTCTTAGCTTTCAAATCGACTCTCTCTTTCTCTTTCTTCTGACTACGATAATTCGTCGAAGAAAATTATTCGCGAGAAAGTTCGTTCTAAGTTATTTCAGTTCGGTTAAGACATTTTAGTTTCGTAAGCTCCGCAACTTTATACTTCGATCGATACTACGAGAGCAGCTTTGTTTGAAAAAGATAAACAAATAAGGAACATGATCGCGTGATAAGAGACAAAGTCGATGGCCTTCGAGCGCGAATATCGTCGAAGGACTATTAAACGAATTTTTCCACCGTCTTTCGCGTTTTAAAGTGTATTTCATGATTGATTGCATCATTGAAAGATATTAGAAAAGCCGTAAATTCGTTTGTAAAAGTTTAATAGAACTTTCTTCTGGTCCGTTTAAAGTATTCCGAGGATCATTAGGAATCGTCATAAATATCGAAAAGATCATTCGATCTTGTTGTCGCGTAAAAACACCCCTTCGAATATTTTCTTGTTAAAGCGAAGAAAAATAATTGCGAGAGCTCTTGTTCGAACTTACTTTTGTAAAAAGAAAAAAGAAAAGAAGAAGAAGAAAAGTAAAAACTATTGAACGTCATCGACGACAACTACAACGACGACGACGACGACGACAACGGCGAGAGCGTTACGACGGGGAAACGATTAAAGATAAATCTAGAAGCTAAGGGTAAGAGCATCGTTGTGAGCAGTAGAGTAGTAGACTAGGATAAAGGAAAAAGAGGAGAAGGAGGAGTAAAAGGAGTAGGGATGGTGCTGGGAAACGGGAAATAAAAGTGTCGATTTAAGCGGTGGACCGACGTTGTACGCGCTCGAGTGGAACGGCCCAGACTTTGTTGGTCGGTAAAAAAGGGGCGAGAGAGAGAAAAAATAAGAGTAAAAAAGGATAGCTAAAAAGGAGAGAGATAGTTAAACATAGAGAGAGGGAGAGAGAGAGAAAGAGAGAGAGAGAAAGAGAGAGAGAGAGGGTAAGTTGGAGGAGGAGAGAAAAACGGTAGGCTATGTTGTCCATTAGCTGGGACGTGTCTCTCGATGGGGAGAAGATGCTCGAAGAGAATACAAGGAGCTTCTCGTCCGAAAGAAAGTCGAAGGATGAGAACGAGGAGGATAAGGATGCCGTGTCTCGATCCAACGGAGAAAATAAAAACGTCGCTCTTCATCCATCGGAGGACCGTACGAGAGCTTCCTTCCTTCGACAGACACTGAATACGAGTGAGTAAAGTTGTTCTCTGTCT